>NC_028360.1:486858-511035 GCF_000741045.1 Vigna radiata var. radiata | reverse complement strand
GGATTGGGTTAAGGGTAATTAAGAAAGTATGCATGGCAATTAGATAAATAAGTGAAGTAAATAAGAAGAGTAGATATATGAGAGTGGATAAGATGAAATTTTAAACCCCAACAACACCATTCATCCATAGTTTCTCAAAACCAATTGAATCAACTGCATTGCATGTTTATTTTTTTTCTTTGCATATAACCACCAAATTTATTCTCTTCTCAAGTTTTACGCGATTAGGTTACATGAAAGTTAAGGCCTAAGAGTCCTTTGGGAAAACGATACTCGGACTTACCCGTTTATATTACTTGATAACAATCTGGTACACTTGCCAGGGGCTTAACACGCACATCTTGAGTTAATGTATTCTTTTTTACACTTGACTCAAGACAAAAATAAAAGTTTTTCTAAAGAAGGAATTTTAGTATTCCATAAGAAAATAAATCCAATTTCAAAAACCCATTCTTTAAATATTCCTTTTCAATATACATTGTTTGGTAAACATCAATTCATTCACAGAATGTTTGACATCTTTTGCAGGTTAACATTTGATCCAGGAGGAGTTCCTTTGGATTATAAACCAAATAAGTCAGTAATCTCTCTTTGTTGCAAGTTTTTAAAGATTCGAGGTCGAATCCTCTCAAACTTGGGGGGATGATATGATCATAGATGGGGCAACAATGAAGAATTTTCAGAGTGAAAAAAAGTACAAAAAGAATGGTGTAGGTTTCATGGGCTTGTATTTTGCCTCTTTTGCTTTCGTTTCATTTCTAGTGAGGAAACATTTATAAACTCTTCATTTTCCTTTAGTACAAGCAATGTGGGACTTCACATAGCTTGGTGATGAGTCGATATTTTATTGATTTCACTTAGTTTATTATGCTAGAATTAATCAGGGAATTGTGCTTAATTGTCCGATATTTCCCGTTTTTCCTAATTATGCTTAATTTGACCGAAAATTCTAATTTTAATTAATTTGAATTTTCTAAGCTAGTTATTTGCATTATTATTTTTAGGGAAAATTTTGGAAACACAATTTGGAACATTTGGAGGACACCAAATAAATTCAAGACTCTCCAATTAGACATTTTAATTTTAGTTGTATTATAATTTTAATTGTTTAAACATTTTGGAGAAACTTTTGCACATTGGGCCATTATTAAAAAATTATGAGGGGCCCAAAATTGTAGGACACTTGTCCTAGGGTTTCCTTTTATTTTTAAGGTGGACCCCACCTCAATTTGGAAGACACTTGGCCTTGGCAAAAGGCTACCAGCCGTCATTTTAAAGACACACTTTCTCTCGGCAATTCTGGAGAGCTTGCTGTTGGAACATTTCTTTTGCCATGGAGTTTTCTTTTAAGTTGTTTGATTTTGGATGAATGGGATTCACGGTTTTATTTTCTTGCTGAATGAAGAAACACTTTTACTTGGCTTTTGAACAATTTGAAAAATGTTGAATGAAGAATGAGAGACGTCACGGCCTTGGTAGAATTATTTTTTTTTATTTTTATTCAGAGCAGCTCACGGTGATCTCAATGTGGCTTGTGCACGGTTAAGGGATGAGATTTCTTTTTTTTTTATTATATTTAGCCTTCATTTCTTTTTAAGAGAAAAATGGTGATTGAATTTTTAAGAACTTTTATTTACATTTAAGTTAGAGTCTGGAGCATTAGTTTTCTTTTAGACGTGTTGATTTATTAGAAGAATAAAGTAACGGTGATGGTATTGGGAAATGATGGCCAGCCACCTTTTGAATTTTTTTTTTAGAGAAATAGGAAAAAGCACTTGCATTGGCACACACTATTTCATTTGGCTAGGAGGTGCTCATTTATTGGGAATGTGTTCACGCTGTCACGGCTGGAAGGAGGGAGCTCTATTAGCTTTAATGTAGATGTTGTTGCTGTTCACTTTAGATATTAACACCTTATTTTGAGGAATTCACGGTGATTGATGGCCTTCTTTTAGAATGGATGCCTATATTTTTTTTTTCAATTCTAGAAGAAGTGCATGATGGCCAGCAGGGGAAAAGGCTTACACGGTTTGCTCCAAAAAGGTTTCTATATTTTTTTTTTCTTTCTACACACTTAACCCAATATGCATCTTTATATTCCATATATTAATTTGTTTTTTTTTTATTTCTTTTGTCCTATAATATATTACATTACATGTTTAATTGCTTTTCATTTTTTTAATCAAATGTTGCATTTTAATAGCTTTAGCTGTGTTTAGATAATTGTTTGTGTAGTGTTAGGTTTAGCATTTTCATTTACTTTAATGTTGTCTAGCATTTTTGGTAGTGTTATTTTAATTGCGATGTTAGCTTAGGTTAGTCAGGTTGGTCATTAATAAAATTACTTTGCTTCATTGAGACTTTTGAATTTTAATTGCCATACTGCTACTTTGATTGTGCTCAATATTTAATCTGTTGTCTGCCTGCGATCAGGTATACGCTTAGTTGCCTAATCGGTGTCAATTCTTCGCTTAGTTGATTAGACTGTACGGTGGATGACTGATTAAATTTGTGCATTGCATTCGCTTAGTCTGTAATTTTGAAGACCAAATTAGCCTTCGCTTAGTTGGGTGATTTGTGTCGATTTGGATTAGAGTAGTGTGTACTTGTCGTTGATCTGGGATAGGAAGCATAGTAATTGAGTTAATGACCGTTTTTATTCTGTATTTGATTCCCTTTTTATGTTTCTGTTCGCATTTCAATTTTACATTTCTGATTACATCCGTCTTTTGATTTAATTCATCAGCATTCACAAACCTTTCACAACCCCCCACTTCGTGTCTCACCTAATTCTCGAACCACATTTGGTCCTTGAGAGACGACCTAGGAGTCACTTCCTAGTCTATACTGCATTCTTTTATGCTGATTAAATTTTGCATGGGGTGCGACCTCCATCACTTGGACTTAAAAGAAAAGAAGAGTAATTTGTTTTCCATAGCTTGTATTACAAGTAGTCTTAACTAGCTTTCATTCTTTGAACTTTAGGTTGCTAGGAAGTTTATAAAGCCTCTTGGAATGAGAGAATTAAGCAATGTGGGGCTAAGAAAGGCCTAGGGACGCTGCTGGTCAGACCTTGGCATTCAAGTCCCACATCTCTTAAATCTCTTCATCCAAGTCTCTCCAAAAACTATATATTGAAATTGCACTTCTTAAGAGTTTCTTTGCATATTGATTCTTGTATGCTGAATTGAGTTTGATCACCATAGGATTTAAGTGTGTAAAATTTACTTATATGTTCTGCATTAGTAGAGGTTTTAAACCAATTCAAATTTAGCTTTGAGCAAACACACATAAGCACCTTAATTTTGCTTGGCCGAGACTAGCCAGAACCATAAATTGCATGCACCAACAAAATTCAAAATTGTTTGCTTTGCATCTGCTGGTCTGGCCGTGAATTGTGCTAACTGTTTTGTGTGTTTGCTAGCTTCATTTTGAGCCTCTATTTTCCTAAAATTACAAAATATATAGGTTTGAAGTTTTCCAAATTAATTCCACTCATTGCTAGTTCTTACTCTTCATGTATGCATAGAATTTTGGTGTGATTTGCTTCTTAGTTGTGTCAATTTTTTGCTGCTGTCTTGTTCACATGTGCCTTTGTTTTTCTTCCTTCAATTAATAGTTGTTTTGTATCATTTAGTCCTCTAGTTTGCATCCATTTTTGTGTGCCAATTTTCTTGCTTTTATAGGTTCTTTTTCCTTCATTTGTCTTTTGGTTTTCCTTGAAATTTTTGGCCTCTTGTAGTGCATGTTCTTGATTTGATTCCTTGAGTTTGTTGAGGTTGAATTGTACATCTTTCCACTTGATTTTGTCCCTGATTTAGTGCTCTTAAAATCTGACTTGAGAGACACTTTACTATCTTGAGTGAAGAGTGCTTTTGAGGGAGTGATCTTCCTTGTTTCACTACAAAAAGAAACCGTGTGTTTTTTAGCTAATTTTTTGTTGTTGTTTGAGTGAACCTTGTTGCTGTTTTAATTCAGTTTTGTTGTTGTATTAACATGAATTTGGGCTATTTTCTAACCTGTTTTTGTGTTGCTGCTGTTTGCTTTAAAAAAAAAATGTCTACAGGTTCAAGCCAATCTTTTTCCAATGGAGGTAGCCATAAAGGAAGTGCTTCTAGCAAGATAGACTTGGCGAAGGCTCTTCATCAAATGCAACACCAACTTGATTCTCTTAGTAGAAGAATGGATAATGAAGAGAACACAAAAGGGAAGCAACATCGCAGTCATGGTACATACAAGAAGCATCAAGAAGATAAAGCCATGGACCAAGGCCTTTCTTTGCCCAAGTTGAATTTGCCAACCTTCAAAGGGGAAGTCGAACCTTTAACTTTTTTAGATTAGATAGCAAAAGTAGAACAAACTTTTGATTTGTATAGTGTAGATGGTTTTTTGCGTGTAAAGATAGCTACATTAACTTTAGAGGGATACACCATGCAATGGCTAATTAGGATGAACATTACCACCAGGGGCTCACACGCGAGCTCTTGGGAACATTTCAGGGACATTTTGTACGAACGTTTCTGTTAAGACTCCGGTAAGTGTACCAAATCGTATCAAGTAATATAAACGGTAAGACTGATGAGTCGATATTTTATTGACTGTACTTTGTTTATTGTGCTAGAATTAATCAGGGAATTGTGCTTAAATGTCCAATATTTCAAATTTTCACTAATTATGCTTAATTTGATAAGAAATTCTTATTTTAATTAATTTGAATTATCTGAGACTAATTATTTGTATTATTAATTGTAGGGAAATTGTTGGATGAAATTTTGGAACTTAAAGAAATTGGCACATCAATTTTATTTTAAGTTAAAATGAAAGGTGGTGTGAATTGCATTTTGGAGGTGCACATGGTCTTTAGCTCTTAAAAGATGACACCTCCACCTTCAATTGATATTAATTGAATAAATGGAATGAAAGCACCGTGGCCCACATTAAATAGTGCACCAAGAGAAGAAGACGACAGCACACCAACAATTGCAGAACCACATTCACGGCCCAATGCTTCTTCATCCAAGCACACAACAGGCCTTCAATCAAAAGCAGCTGCTGCCAACACGCATCCTACCGTCACAAGCGCTCGACCTCACGGGCTTAATTCATTTGAGGCTTGGAGAGTCCAGCAAAAAGAAAGCAGCACGCTTGAACCGAGAGAAAAAAAGAACGCTGGATTCATTTTATTCAGGAGGTGCAATAGGAGGTGCTTGGAGAAATGGTCCAGCAAGAAGCGTCCAAAGTTGTAGCTACCAGCAGCTTGATCCAGCACACGTCCAGCTACAACGTGAAGGGAGGAGCTCCAAAAAGCAAGAATTTAATTTGCATTGAAGCACACAGCAACTTGAGGCCAGCACGTGAAGCATAAAAAAAAGAATAGAAGCAGCTACAACTGGTCCAGCAGAAAGCAGCAACACGCACTTAAAATTTTTGGGCAGCAACACGTCAGAAACGTCCAGCAGTTTCCAGCTCTTCATGGCCCACCAGCAGGAGGTCATTTGCTTATTTTGGAGATGCAGTAGTGTCTAAGAGGCGGTGCACTCATCAGCCCATGTGCAACATAGCTTAGCAGTAACTTAGGAGCCAACCCATTCATCTTAATGCATTCGGTGTTGAAGCAGAGTGCTACGTGCAGCAGCAGAAGGAGGCCCACCAACACGGGCTGTTCCAACATTCAGCAAGAGCAGAGCGGAAGAGGTCATCCACCCATATATTTTTTTAGGGTTTTAGCAGCCATAGGAGAGGAGGAGAACACTATTACATTGGTTTTTTTTAGAGACAGCCGCCAACTATTTTGGAGAGCTTTTATCAGGAAGGAGGTTTTGATTTCAATATGGAAGGTTATGGATAGTTGACTATGCATGGCTCATGATGAAAATGAAGTAGATGTAGCTGCCATTAAGAACGAAAAATGATGACTAGAATAGAAGCAAACGGTGTTTCATTTTGAAAAGCACCTTTACATTAAATGTTTGATTGTAACTCATTTAATTTATTTCACTGTTCATGCATTTTTACATATATATTTCGTTTAATTCTAGTTGTTGAATTTTCACTGCATATGCTCATTAATTATGTTTCGCATGAAGTTTGATTCTAATATTTTATTTCCCCTACACTTAATTGCTTCACGGGTTTGACCTTTCTTTTATGGTGGCTTCAAGATAATATAATTATGCGTCTTCTTAGTTCTCGACGTTGCATCTTGATAGTCTTAATTGTGTTTAAATACTTGTTTGTTGTAGTGTTAGGTTTAGTGTTTTCTTTTACTTTAATGTTGTCTAGTATGTTTGGTCTTGTTACTTTAATTGTCATGATAACTTAAATTAGTTTGGTTGGTCGTTAGTGATATTACTTGCTTCCTTGAGATTTATCGCACTGTCTTTATGTTTATTCTGCTCTACCTGACACTCTATGAAATCTGACTGTGTTCTTGCAACGGGTATAAGCTTAGTTGCCTAGTTGGTGATTGCATCTTCGCTTAGTTGATCAATCTGTATAGAACACAGTGGATGGAATAGGTGTATTGTGTTCGCTTAGTTCGTGATTATGATAGCATGGCTAGCCTTCGCTTAGTCGATTAACTGTGTTGGATTAGAGGTTAGAGCAATTTATTCATGAGACTCTTGCACTTTAATTGCCATACTGCGCTATCTTGATTCTGCTCAATATTCAATCTGTTGTCTGCCTGCGATTAGGTATACACTTAGTTTCCTAATCGGTGATTAATCTTCGATTAGTTTATTAGACTGTACGGTGCATGATTGATTAGATTTATGCATTGCATTCGCTTAGCTTGCCATTTGATGACCGAATTAGCCTTCGGTAAGTTGGGTGATTCGTGTTGGATTTGGATTAGAGTAGTGTGAACTTGTCATTGATTTGTGATTGGAAGCATAGTGATTGAGTTAATGACCAGCTGCTTTTTTTTTTCTGTATTCGTTTCTATTTTTACATTTATGTTTACATCTGTATTTACATTTCTGTTTGCATCTGTGTTTTAATTTAATTCATCTGCATTCACAAAACCTTTCACAAACCCCCCCACTATGTGTTAGACCTAATTCCTGAACCGCGATTTGGTCCTTGAGAGACAACCTAGGAGTCACTTCCTAGTCTATACTGCATTCTTTTATGCACATTAAGTTTTGCATGGGGTGCGACACTCATCAAAGACCGAGTAACGTTTTCCCTAGAGACTCATTAGCCTAAACAGTCATGTGATTTGTTGATTATTTAAGACTTGAGAAATGAAAATCAATGTTTATAATGCAAAACAGAAAATAAACACGCATGCAAGTGTTGATCAATTGACCAAAGAATATACGCAGGTGAATTATATGGATGAATTATGTTGTTGGGGTTTACGACTTATCCTATCCATTCTCATGTATTCACGAATTGAACTTCTTCATTAATGTTAATGCCACTTTCTAATTTACCCTAAACCCGATGTCTTGGTGAAGAAAGCCTACTCCTAATTACTAGTTTACAATGTCTTGTCTCCCTAGCAATTGATCATGCATTACATTCGCACAGAAGATTAAAGGCAATTGGTCCTCTTATCCCTATGTCTATGTAATATTGCTCTCGAGAGAATTCCCCATGTCTACATTTCCCCGTATGTGTCCATATCGACAAAATCAAAGATCATGCAATTGAATGAGTTAAACAAAGCATGAATAGAGTTGAGAGGAAAAAAACCCTAATAATTAATGAAGTAAAGCATATATAATCATAATCAATTCAATACATGAGAGTTTCAAAGGATTAGTTCACCATAGACATGGTGAAACTAGATGAAAATAATGAAAGGAATGAAAGATAAAACCCTAAAAGTTGTAGATTGGAGCTTCCGCATCCATAATCTGCCTCCGAAGGGTGAAGAGAGTGTTTCTACGCCTCTTTCTGTCAAAAGATAGACCCTCTAGGTCGACTAAATCCTTATATAGCTTATAAAAATAACAGAAAAACTGGCCCAGGCCCAAGAGACTCGCGCTCAGCACTGGATTACCGCTCGACGGTAGGCACGGTACTCAGAAATGTCGCTCAACGTTAATGCCCAAGCGCCTGGTAGTGAACTCTCTGAAGAGGCTGGCACTTAGCGGTAAAAGTGTCGCTCAACGGTGGCTGCGACACTTGGATTTTCCCTCAGCATTGGCTGATGGGTGTCGCACCCCTTACAAATTTGATGTGTATAAAGAATGCAATATAAAGCTAGGAAGTGACTCCTAGGTCATCTCTCAAGGACCAAACCATGATTCAGGAATTAGGTCTAACACAAAGTGGGGGTTTTTTGAAAGTGTTTTTGTGATTAGAAAGGAACTAAATTAAAACTAGAAATTAAATACGACTAAACATAATTGAAAACATTTAAATAAACGAACAAGCAGGAAGACTGAACGGTCTTACAGATGACTAAACAGTTCTACCTTGAGACCAAACAATCTCTAAAGCAAATGCGAAAATTGGAAATGTAGGAAGATAAAGAAACCGAACAAAATAAAAATCATAGTAAACGGAAACAATAAACCGAACATAACAAACAACATGAAAATAGTAAATTGAACAATCCTAAAGCAAGATGTGTGAACTAATTAAAATGCAACAAATAATAAGTAACGAAATTAACGTTATTGAAATGCGATGATTGAGCAGAAAAATAAAATTCAACATTCTATCAACTCATATTCATCACGGAACAACTAAAAAGAAAGAAAGCTTGAATTGTAAAGGAATTAACCAGAATTGTTGAAAGGTAACGTTGAATATTGAAAGATGGAATGAATCAGCGAAGGTAATTAAAACATTGAAACTGTGTGCATATTTCTTCCAGGCCATAACATATGTGCACAAAAGCAAAATGCTAATTTATAAAATATCTAAATGAACGTCAGCTGAACCCAAGCTTAAATAAAAAAAAAAAAAAACACAAACCAAAATGAAAAGGAAATCTGCATGCTCCACTTATATATGAAAGATGAAATGCTTGAATAAATGATCGTGACACCTCCTGCTTAAGTCAAATGAGCGTATGACGCTTTTCTTCTAGGACGTGGCACTACTCCTAAAAGAGATAAAATAAAACAAATCATTCTCAATCGTAACCCTCCATCAAGCACGTTGCAGCAAGCTCCAAGAAATGAAAAAGATATCTCCCTTGATGTGTGTGGCGGCTTGTACTTAAATGAATAACACTCCCTGAAAATTAAGCCCCCTAATCACGTGTTGGATGTCACAGCCCTAAGAGGCCAACCTACTTTTATTACATTTGTGCCATAGCTTCATTTCCAAATTAATTTTTTTCTCTTCCGTTGTGCAGTCCGTGTTGGACGTTTTCCATGTGCACAAGGGCCCTGATGAGTCGATATTTTATTGATTTCACTTAGTTTATTGTGCTAGAATTAATCAGGGAATTGTGCTTAAATGTCCGGTATTTTCCCGTTTCTTCTAATTATGCTTAATTTGACCAGAAATTCTAATTTTAATTCATTTGAATTTTCTGAGCTAATTATTTGCATTATTATTTTCAGGGAAAATTTTGGAAATACAATTTGGAGCATTGGGAATGAGACAAAATAAACTCAAGACTCTTCACATAGATATTTCAAATGTAATTACTTTGAAACTTAATAGTCTAGATAGTTTTTAATTAAACTTGTAAACATTGGGCTAATTTTTGGCAAAATAGTTTGACCCCAAATAGGAAACATGACATGGCACCTAGGGTTTTGCAAAGTAGGTGGACCCCACCTCATTTTTTTTGAAGACACATGGCCTTTTACGTTTTCTGCGTTAAATTTTTTGTTTTCTAGATAGTTTTTGTCTTGTCTTGTGTACAATTTTGCATGTTTCTCATGATTTCTCAGTCAAATGCAGCAGTCTTCACAGGATGCCAAGCCTTCAAGATCAAACCAGAAGCACCTTCTTTGTGCAGATGTTGATCAAACAGTAAGCGCAATTGACTCCTCAATCTGAATCTCTCTCAAGAAAGATCACCACCGTCTTCTTGGAGAATTATTGGAGCGAAACTGAGAGCTTTCTTTGAAACAGGACAATGAAAATGTTAGATCACAAAAGTCTCAGAATAAAGTGTTCTGTTTCTATTTATAGTTTTCTTGTCAGCCTCAGTTGAATGACCTACTAATAGAGTCGACTGTATTATATCAGTTATTACAAACAGTCAACACACAGGCTCCTCACTTATAATGTTCATCCTACTTTTAATGTGGTTGATCTTTCTCCTTTTGCAGATTTTCCAGATTCGTGGTTGAATCCTCTCCAACCTGGGGGAGGGGGGTGATGTGATCATAGATAGGGCAAGTGATGAAGAAAATAAAAGGATGACAAGAAGCATGGCTAAAGGAAATCATTTTACTTCTTGCCTTCTTTACACGTTTGTACAAAAAATAGTAGAATAGGTTTCATTGGCTTGTATTTGCCTCTTTTGTTCTTTCGTTATTTCTAGTTGTAGGGAAACTTATAAACTCTTCTTCTCTTTATAGTACAAGAAATGTGGGACTTCACATAGCTTGGACTTAAAAGAAAGGAAGAATAAATAGGCTTTCTCCTTTTGTTGCTTGTAGTGCAAGTAAATATGCATAGTTTTAAGTTTTTAGTTTCTAGACTTGCTAGGAAGCTTATAAACCCTTTAGGAATGAAAGAATTAAGAGATGTGGGACTAAGATCACTTGTAAACGTGGCTGTCAAGACTTGGAAGCATTCCAAGTCCCACATCCCTTAAAACTCTCCAATTACTTCATTCTAAAGGTTATATAAGAAGCCTAGGGGTCTCTTTTGTAGACACCTTTGAATGAATCAATTTTAAGAGTGATTTGCATTCTTGCATTTCTTATTTGAGATAGTAACCTGTCTCTTAGTCTTTTTTGAGGATCTTATCTTGAGCAAATCAAGTGGCGGTCCAATCATTGCCACTTATCTTAGAATCCTTTTCAAGTGGCGTTTCTACATCTCATAAGTTTTCCCTATCCCTTCTCTTGTCCATTTTTAATTCATTCCATTCTTTAATTGTCATTAGAATAGTTCTCTCTAAGCATGTTATTCCCTATTAGATTGTATTCGGAAAACTCCTTGTATTTCTCAAGACCCTGATCAAACACACAGTCTTAGCAATTTCAACTACTATATAGTTTTATCAGGATTTATTCTAAAACTCTAAAACTATAATCACTCGATTCATGAAAAGGGTTACTAGCATCCTGGCTATCGAGATGCACTGCTTGTTCTCTGAACATGTCGTGTAGAGAATTTATCCCCTGATCTGTTGCGTTACCGCATAGTAAGCAAACATATTTTCGTCAAAAACCCTAATGAAACCTCTTACTTCAAAAATTGAAAGCAACAAGTAGCGAAAAGAGAAATTGAAAGAACATATATTACAGGTGAAATCAAAATAAAGGAATTTCTTGTTGCTTAATGTTGGGTTCACACTTCACAATGAACATTAATCAAAATAAAGGAATCTGTTGTTATCTATTTTTCTTTTTCATCAAAACATTTTGAGATTAGGGTTTGTGTTATTCTCTAATGCAGTGCTCTATGGGATTTTCCTATTATTCATGATTTTATTTGGATTCTTAGTTTGTATTATTGATTTGAATTACAAAAAGTTTATAATTTTAATTTTTATTTTAAAAAATTATAATTAAGTGAGTTATGAGTCAACCCGTGCTGGGTTAAGTCAGGTTCGAATTTTTCTTTCTCGCTACTAAATGACCAACCAGTGATAGTCGGGCCTAGTTGAATCAAATGACCTGTTTTGACAACACTAACCTTAAGACATGATTCTTAGGTACATTGATTTGACTTAAATACATTTTAATTTTAAATTTTTAAAATAAAAAAGTCATTCAATATAAATTTAATCTAAATCCAATTAAATAAATTAGATTTCAAATCTAAAAATATTAGTATAAATTTAAAATAAATCTATTTAAATAAAATTAAAACAACATAAATTTATATTATTATGAATCGGATTTCAACACTTAAATCTTTTATCCATCCTTAGAAATAATTATAAAAAAACTCTAATGACAATTGATGGCCGGAGACATAAAAATGAGGCAAGAAGCTTGACCAAACGGCATCGTTTTGCTAATTCTGAACCTCTTATAGGTTCTTTGATTCTCAAGCTCATGTTATCATCCTAGATTGTTGAATTGAATCACTTTGAAACAGGGAAACCGCGAAGCAGGATACTGCAAACTGGTAAGAGCTAGGTGATTCATTGATCTAATATTATTGTTGATTACAAATGCACCATTTTCTGCTTGCTAGATTAACAACTAGGACCCCCCACTTTGGTGTTGTTTGCCACAATGCCATTCTTTTCTTCAATTCACGTACTTTATCTGTATCAAACACAAATAATCACAAAGGTGGCACCTTTAATGCATTTAGCATCATCAATTCATGTGGGTTGTCCCCTGAAAAGGCACTGGAAATGTCCAAAAGGTTGGAATTGAAAAACCCAGATGGGGCAAATGCTGCAATTGATCTTCTCAGGAACTATGGGTTCTTGGAGAGCCAGCTCAATAGCCTTATAAAGAAATTCCCTTCTGTGCTTTTCTCAAATTCAGACAAGATCCTTTTGCCAAAACTCAATTTCTTTCGTTCTATTGGGTTTTCAGCCACTGACCTTCCTAAATTCCTCGTTATGAAACCTACATTTCTTAAATCAAGCTTGGAGAAAACCATTATTCCTTGTTATGGGGTAATCAGAAGTCTAGTTCGCAATGATAATGAAGCAGTTTCCACTTTAAAGCATGGGCTGTGGCACTGTAGCAGAAATGTGGTGAATAATTCACTTCCAAACATAAAGGCTTTGAGACAGCTTGGTCTGCCTCAAAGCTCCATTTCTCTCCTGGTAGCCAATTTTCCTAGTGTCACATTTATGAAGCATGCAAAATTTGTTGAAGCTATGGAGAAAGTGAGGGAACTGGGGTTTGATCCTTTGAAAACAAATTTTGTTATGGCACTTAAAGTTTTTTCAGATATGAGTGAAGCATCATGGAAATCGAAGTTCGAGGTTTTGGAGAAGTGTGGCTGGTCAAGTGATATGTTTCTTTTAGCTTTCAAGAAGCATCCCCAGTTTATGGTCTCATCAGAACACAAGATTCTTAAAATAATGAGCTTTTTGATGAAGGATGTAGGTTTGGCCCCCGAAGACATTGCTAGATGCCCTGCGCTTCTTAAATGCAACTTGGAGAAGACAGTTATTCCTAGATTTGCAGTAATTAAAATTTTGAAGAGAAGGGGTTTGGTAAAGAGTGATTTGCAAATAAGTACTTTTATTAAGATTAGTGAAAAATTGTTTCTGAAGAAATATGTGACTCGATTTCAGAGTTATGAGCCACTAGTTTTGGCTGCATACAAAGCTCAGAACTCAAATTGATTTTCTGGTTATACCTTAGGCTTGGAACATTTTAGTTGGCTGTATTTGATGCCAGAAATTTTTTTGACTTTCTTTATATGTTATGTTACAGATTATGGTTGCTCTGTTTTATTTGAATAGGCAGAGCACTTTAAATGAGGATTCATAAGATTGATGAATTGTTTTCTTCCCTCTGCACTTTTAACTGTAGGGAAGAATCTGATTTTGTGCACTTAACTTGTAAATGTCATCAGCAGATGGTAGCTAATCTTTGGCCTACAAAGGATGCCAAAGACCATGTGTGCATTTCCTTGTGAGTATTATCTCTCTAATCCTTATTCCATTCTCCATCTCACAATTTATGGAATAATAATCTTCAAGTCTGACAACTATATTAGATTTCTCTACTTAAAAATCTACACAATAACAATCTTTATCAGTTGTTGGTTTGTTATCTGACGAATGGAATCAATTTATTTGAAGAAAATGTAAGGATCTCTAATTTGCATATGCTGCTAAAATTGAGAGTGTACCAAGTTAAACTTTGCTTCTCATATTGTATATGTTTTTTAGTTGTATCACACTTGGTGCAATTACTATTAAGAATGATTGTATAGTATATACCTGTACGACAACTATTATAATTTACACTTTGAACTATTTATGAGGCTAGACTATCCTTTAGAATCTGGGAGCACCAACATTGCAGCTGTTTTAATTCTGAAGTTTATTAGGAGAAATGTATGTTTTAACTAGCGTTATCAATCCTTGTTAGGTGTGAAACTCAATAATTCAATAAAGCATTTGCTAAAGGGTACCAATATTTTTATCTGCTGCAATTTGAGAAGCAATTTCAGAAGCACTCTGATCCAAAGGGTAATTTAACTCTCCCAAAAGTAGTTTGATCCGATGCAGTTGCTCAGAATGGTAATATTTGTACTTGAAGATTCATTTTTTATACATGGAAACTTAATTTCAACCAGTTATAAATAAAGATTATTGTTTTCCATTTGTTAAATGACTTGTGTATGTTTCGAAGTTGAAGTAAAATGACCATGTTTTGATATTTTTCCTTTCCATTTTGTCCCTTAAAATTTTCAAACTAATACTTTTAGTTCTCGTGAAGTGATCAAAATTTGGTCTTGTTTATTGTAATATATATATATATATATATATATATATATATATATATATATATATATATATATATATATATATATATATATATTATTTCAGTTCCTCTAAAATATGAAATTATTATTTTTGTCCCTATAGTTCATTTTAAAGTAAATAAATAAAAATTATGTATGAAGTATTAAATGTTGACATTGCATAACACTAAAAAAATTAGGTTAAATCCCTTTAGTTGTTCTTATTTATGTAGGGTTTTTCCATTTTGATCTCTGTTTTTTTAAAATCTCCAATTGAGTCCTAAATAGTGCTAATTTGAATCAAATCAGTCTCTGCGGTTAAATCTGTTTAACGGGGTTAAGTTTTTGCTGAGATTAGAGGTTGACGTGTCAATTTTTTAAATGTGGCATGCTGAGAGTTGAATACATGGAATTTGGCATCTTTCTTAATATTTTGAATTTAGATGTGATTCCTTCGATAACATGACCACTTAGTATCAATTGGATTCATTCTTGAAGAAATGCAGCTCTCTGATTCGCATGAAGCAACTTCAAGCACATCTCATAACAATCGGAAAATTTCAATTCCACCCTTCTCGGTCAAAAGCTCCTCGAGCTCTGCTCCATCTCCCACGCCGGCGACCTCTCCTTCGCAGGCCAAATTTTCTAGAGAATCTAGACCCCTTCCACCAACGACTGGAACGCTGTTCTCCGAGGCCTGGCCCAAAGCCCAGAACCGATGTAGGCCCTGTCATGGTACTGCGCCATGTCACGCAGTCCCCAAAAGGTGGACACTTTGACGTGCTCCTTCGCCCTCAAGGGCTGTGCGCGTGCATTGGCTTTCTCCGAAGCCACCCAGATTCATTCTCATATTCCACATTTGGGGTTCGAAGCTGATATATTTTTATTGACTGTTGGGGCAAATTGACAAGTGTACCGAGTCGCACAAGTAATATAAAATTGTAAGACCAAGTTTCGTATCTTAAAATACTCTCGACGTTGAACAATTGTGTGATAACAAGATTAATTAAGACTTAAATAAAAAGAGATCATTGGGTTTGGATGCAAAAACAAAATAAAATATGAATGCAATTGATCAATAGCAAATGAGCACAGAGATGAACGGATGTTGATTAATATGAGATGGGTATGTTGTTGGGGTTAGATTTCACCAAGTTCCCTCTCATGTATATAAGAATTCTTCTTTATGCATTAATGTCAACGTCACTCATTAAATCACCTAAACATGATCTCTCTGTGAATAAGCCTGTCCCAAATTACCAATTCATACAATTCCTAGCATTTCTGGTAATAAGATGTGAAGATCAAGAGATTAAGACAACCAAGACTCATACCCTTATCCCTGAGCAATATAACCCTTAGGAGAAATTCAACAAGAACCTGAATTGTAAGGAACCTCCCAGTACTCATGCAATTCATAAATCATGCCAATGAATTAGTTAAACACAACAAGCATTGAAATAGATGAATTACTCTAACAATTAATAGAAAAAAAAAATATGGAATTTAAGAATCAATTCAAATACATGAAATTTTACAAGGTTACATCATCCCCCAACAACAAATAGAAATTAGTTTCACATAAACATGGGGGAACTTTATGAACAATGGAAGAGAATGAGAATGAAAGCATAAAAATTGGGAAAAGAGTGTATTGCTATGCTCTTCTCTCCCAAAGATACAAAACCTAGAGCCCTAGGGTCCTTTAAATAAGGTCAAAAACGTGCAAAAATAGGACCCGATCCAATACAGTCGAAACAGAGCAGAAACAGGGCGTGATCCACGAAAGTTGATGCTCAGGCGTCCAAGGAGACCGCCTAGGAGGTGAGAGCACCTTATGTAAGGCCCGAGCTTTGCGTTTTGCCGCCCAAGCTTCGAGACCCCACCGCCTAGGCGGCCAGGGAGGCTGCCTGGGCGGCGGACGTCGATTCTGCTCGCTGGAGCCTTCATTATGGGTGTCCAAGCTTCGTGTTGTCCCTCCTTCTAGTGCTTCTTTAGGCCCTTTTGAGCTCCATCTTCTTGGCTCTTCATCTCTGCTTCCAGTATTACATCAATCTCTGACAAAACAAGGGGAATTAGTCATAAAATCATTGAAATCAGCCTCAACTCTCTTATTCACACAATTTATTAAAAAAGTATGAGTCCAAAAAAGTTTCTAAGTAAAAAAAGGTGCTTTTAGTATCAAAATCATATCACAAATAACGATGCTTTAAACCGTTATCACAATTCCAAACTTAAAATTTTGCTTATCCTTAAGCAAAACAAAATGTAACTCAGCTTTTCAGAACAAGCACTACAACGACTCAACATTTTTCAAAAACTTTTCTTTCCAAGACAAGAAGTCACTTTTATCAATTCAGCATAAAGATCTCAGTCAAGATGTGCAGATGCCTTAGTTCAATCAAAATCTATGTGATGCTCATATACTTCCAACATGTCATCCTTAAGAATGATCAATCAACCAAGCAAAGATGCAATCAGGAATTCAAAACTACTTCTCACCAAGGAAAGTGTTTCACTCAAGCTCTCTAAAGTATATCACTTAAGCACTCAAAAGTGTCTCTTAATTTTGCCTTTCATTTAAGCACAATCAAACATACTCTCAAGCAAGTGGTCAGCACAAGGACTTTTCATGCTTATAACTTGGCTGGGCTAAGAAGGAAATTGGTTTTTCTAGTCAGCAAAATTCCTTGAGTTAAGAGAGGCATTTATGAATTTATCATTTAAGCACAAACTCTCTTTCTTTTTCCCAACTTTCCCTTGCAGTGAGCTCTTTCTTCTCCATTTGTTTTCCTTTTCTTTTCTTTTGCCTTTGCTTTTGCTTTTGAATTGCTCACTACCTAGAGAAGTGGGTTGCTACCTAGCAACCTAAACTTGAACCTTTATTAGTACCTTATCTAATGTTCTGAACTGAACTCAAAGTAAAGATTTTCAAAAAGGGTTTTTCAAAACATGCATAAGGCTCAAGGTTCAAAGGTTAGAACAAATTATTTTCTTTTCAGTGGGCAAAAATTTAGTGAAGACTAAAAGAATAAGGGATAATAAAAGATGGCCTTGATATATGAAACTTGCAAGCAAGTGGTTTAATAACAGAAAATTTGGGCAAAATAATTCATGCTTTCTAAGATGTAGCAATTATTTACAAACAACTCTGAAGCCCAAAACTCACACAGGTAAACTCTCAAGTCCCAGAATTCAGAAAAACACCCTACTCAGTATCTCAATCAAATTTCACTTTCAAACACTCTTCTAAGCACTTTTCTCACTTCACCTATCATCGCACTTCTAGTTAACCTTTTCACCACCATTTTAGCATCACTTTTTCATCCAGATTTGGGGTTTTGTAAGAGCACAACGATTTGGGGTTGATTCCTCCACATTCATTGGAAGAAGTTTTGTGTTCTACTAACGTTTAATGAGATTCCTTGTGGTTTTGTGAATTGTACTTGATGCAGAGATGACCTCCTCATCAGGAAAGAGGAACAAGTGGAAGGAATCAAAGTTGGAGCAGCTGAAGCTCCAACTATGGAGGAAGATGATGAGGACGATGATTTTGAAGATGTAGAAGAAGGAGATGAGGAGAAGAGATAACATCTACTGATGGATGTTATCTGTAGTAGAACATGATTTTTCTATGTTTTGCTTTTGTATTTTGAATTTATTTGTTTCTGTTAAGTAGTGTAGGATTGATGTACTTGGTTGAACACTTTATCTGATGCATGGTTTGATGATTGATTTGTGTGATGGGTAGTGCTTGATGAGGATGCTTAATATTGATGATGTTGAGATTGTGCTTTATATGCTTACATACAGGTGGTTGTTCACAAGCTATGTGAACAGATGCATGATGTTGCGATTGTGATTATGATGCTAAGCAGGATGTGTATCTGGATATTTGGAATGTTGAGTGAGCTATATGTGAGGTTTTCGGCTCCAAAGTATTTGTTGTGAATGATTGCTATCTACTTAAAAGCATGAATAATTTTGCCTAAGTTTCTATGATTGACTGAACTGCATGCATGTGTCATATGATCAAGGCTATTTTTTATTAAACCCTTTCTTATCCAATGCATAAACTTTCATCCCAAAGAAAAAAAAAGAGCACCATGTGTTCTACCCTTTTTGAACATAAGCCTTAAACAATATGTTAAAACCCTATTGAAAATCTTTACCTTGAGTTAAGTTGATTATTATTGTATGGTATTGATAAAGGTTCAAGTTTGGGGTTGTTGGGAAAGTTGGAAAAGAAAAAGATAGACGTTGAGCTAATGTGTTGAGCAAAAGTGAAAAAGATATAAAACATAGAATGAAAAAGATAAGCTCAATGCAGAAAAGGGGAAAAAGTTGGGAATGAGATTGATTGGTTAAAGAGAGTTTGTGCTTGAATTATGAATGTGTGAATAACTCTCTTAACTCAAGGGTTTGAGGTTGGAAAAATCACCCAAGAATTGGGCGAAACAAGAATAGTCAAACTGGTCAAACTAGAGGCCAATTTAGCAGACCGCAGCAACCACCACTATGGCAACAGGTAGCTGCATTGACTGAAAAAATTAGCAGCCTTGATGAAAAGTTTGAAATTTTTTTGAAGGTGCATGAATCCACAGCTAAGGGTTATGAAGCTACCTTCAGAAGTGTGGAGATGCAAATGGGTCAACTAGCCAAAAGGGTGGAAGGTCACAGAGAAAAATCAATTTGGGGCTAATATTGAAGTTAACCCTAAAGAAGATTGTAAGGCTGTGGTGAGTATGGTTGAGGAAAGAGTGGAAAAAGAAAGTGTTGAGCTAGAAAAGAGAGAGGAAAAAGAAGAAATATATGTTAGGGAGAGATTAGAGAAGAAAAAGAGAAGAGGGGAGAGAAAAAAATAGAAAAAGTAGATAAAATTGAGAAAGAAGAGATAGTTCTTCCTTACCCAAAGGGGCAACAAAGAGAAGAGAGTAAGTGTGAGCGCTTTAGAGAAATCTTCAATGAAATGGAGATTTCTATACCGTTGACTGAAGCACTTCAACAAATTCTTGTTTATGCAAGGGGTATAAAGCAATATCTTAGAGAAAAGATAGATTTTGAAGAGAAAGCTACTGAGGAACAGGAAGGTTGCAGTGACCCTTTGAAGAAGAAACACACTCCAAAAGTGAAGGATCCAGGAAGTTTTACAATTCCATGCACCATTGGGGGTGTGAAGATAGACAAGGCTTTACTTGATTAAGGGTCAAGTATTAATTTGATGCCTTTATCTATGCTGAAGAAGATAGGTGGTCTTACATTGAAGCTAACAAAGATTTCCTTGATCATGGCAGATGGATCATCAAAGAAACCCTATGGTGTGGTGGAGGATGTTGTGATTCGAATTGAAAGTCTTGAATTCTTGGTTGAATTTGTGGTGATAGAGATGAAGGAGGATGATAAGATCCCGGTTATTCTTGAAAGGCCATTTATGAAGATGGCCAGAGTAATCATCAATGTTTATGATGGGGTAATTATGCTTAAAGACCAGGAAGAAAATAATCCTCCAAACCGCCCGACGACAATCGTCACCGCCCGGCGGTTTCCCTCAGAACCGCCCAGCGCCAACGTTAGTGCCTACTCCTCACCCTGGACCGCCCAACGATGTAAGTTGTCGCCGGGCGGTGCGTCGACTCTTCAAATCTTCAACTTTCTTCTCTTTTCTTGAGTCTACGACCTTTATCTTCAGCTCCATTCTTCATTTCCTCAAAATAGCTACAAAACAATGCAAAACAAGCATAATATCGCTAAAAACAGCTTTCGACTCTCTACAGACTCATTTACTGAGTTTTGCTTGATTCTAAGCTCATTCCGAATAGTAAAGGGCATAATTAGGTCTAAAATGACATATGAAAATAACTATTTTTCAACCTTCATCACAAGACTATGGGAAACAAGAGGAAAGAATCAAAGTTGGAGCAACTGAAGCTCGAGCTATGGAGGAAGATGATGAGATAACATCTACTGATGGACGTTATCTGCACTAGAACAAGATTTTTCTTTTTCCCTTGTACTTTGAATTAGTAGTATAGGTTGAATTTATGTTTGAGTCTATGTTTGGCTTGTACACTTATTTGGATAATGATTCAATTTTATTGCATGATGAGTTGTTTACTATTGATGATTGACTGTGGATGATGATTGAGAATGTGTGAATGTTGATATCCAGGTTGATGGTTCACTAGCTATGTGGACAGATGAGTAAGTGATTCATGATTGTGATTTTGATGCTAAGCAGGATTCATGTGAGAAGTGAGAAAGCATGATTATGTGAGGTATTGAGCTTCAGAGTTTTATTGTTGTGTGCACTGTTTATAGGGAATCATGAATGGTATTAACTTAATCTTGATAATTGATTGAATTGCATGTGTATGTCATATGATCAAGGCCATGCTTGGAAAGCCTTTACTTAGCCAAATTTTCACCCAAAGAATTTTAAATGATATACCCTTTTTGAACCTTGACCTTAAACAGTATAAAAACCCTTGTTTGAATTGATTTACCTAGAGTTAAGGCTGAGAATAATTATATGTGTTGAAAAAGTTCAAGTTTGGGGTTGAATGGGGAAAGTGAAAGGCAAAAGAAAAAGAAAAGCATTGAGTTCAAAAGATGAAAAAGAAAAATGCATGTGAAAGGAAAAGAAAAGAAGAAAAGAGAAAAAAACATGTAAAGAAGAACTCAATGTAAAATGAAAAAGGGAAAAAGTTGGGAATGAGTGAGATTGGTAAAAAGGAGAGTGTACTTGAACTTTGAATGATGATTTAAACTCTCTTAACTCAAGGATTTTGTATTCTAGAAAAACCAATTTTCTTGATAGCCCAACCACAATACAAGCCTTGGAAAAAGTCCTTGTGATGACATTTGCATGTGAAGATGTTAATTGTCTTAGATGAATGACAATATTGTTTTATGTGACATATGAACAATAGAGAATAGAGTGACCTCCTAAACACTTGAGTGATTGAGTGAAACACTTGCTTGGTAAGAATTGTTAAATTCATGTTTACATCTATGTTTAGTTGATTAATCATTCATGAATGAAACATCTGTTGGAAAAAGATTGAATATGTGAATTAAGCTAGATTGAAAGCATGCATGCATCTTTGTAGGATTCCACTGAAATTTGAAATTGTATAATAACTTGTCATGAGAAAAAGGAGTTTTGAAAAGAGTGAATTATTTGATGAAGAAGTGGAAAGCCAAGTTTTATCTTGTTTGCTTGAGGACAAGCAAAGTTCTAAGTTTGGGGTTGTGATAACGGTCTAAAAACCGTTATTTTCATACTTAAATTTGATAGTAAAACACACCCTTTGTGGCTTAGAATGAGCTTTAAATCAAGTAAAACACTTAGTTGAGTCTCTTGGGAGTCAAAAGTTGGATTTAGAGATATTATGCTTCTTTTGCATTGTTTTACAGGGTTTTTAGATGAATTAAAAATGGAAGTGAAGTGAGGTGGACTAAGACTCATGAAAGAAGGAGAAAAATGATGAAAAGAAGGGTCAAGCAAGCCGCTGAGCGCCAGAATGGTCCACTGAGCGCTCAGAGCGATTAAAGGGAAACCGCTCAGCGGCACAAGGCAAACCACTGAGCGGTGAATTTAGGTGCTTGGGCGGTTGTCTGTTTTTTTTAGCTAGATTCTGTAAATCTTTTTGTAATCTATCTGTTATCTTTTTGGGCCTATATATAGCCCCAGTGCGAATTAGAAGGGGATTCTTTTGGCAGAGAGAAACGTCCAGAGCTATTCCACACCTTGGAGGAGGTTCCTTGGATGCTTAGGCTCCATTCAACCAAGTTTAGGGTTATTTCTTCCATTCTTTCATTATTTTCATCTAGTATCATCATCATTATGGTGAACTAAACTCTTTGTTGTTGGGGAACAATGTAATCTTTTGAAACTCTCATATATTTAAATTCTAATTTATTTCATATGCTTGTCATATACTTGTTTATCAATTTTTGGGTTCACATTTGTGCTCAATGCTTTTATTGTTTAACTTATTCAGTAAAAGATGTTTGTCTTTATCGATATGGGGACGTACGGTAATGTCATGAACTGGTGGGAAATTCCTTGATTATGCCAATATCGCCTAGGGATAGGGGTAGGACGGTCAATTGTAGTTGCTTCCGATTGCATTGCATTATTGGTTACTAGGGGAGGCTAAGGATAGCAAGCCGGTAATTAATAATAGGCTCTTTTCACCAAGGGATTGGGTTAACCGTCAATAAGAAAGTGTTCATGGCAATTAGATAAATAAGTGAAGTAAATAAGAAGAGCAGATATATGAGAGTGGATTAAATGAAATTGTAAACCCCAACAACACCATTCATTCATAGTTTCTCAAAACCAATTGAATCAACTGCATTGCATGTTTATTTTTTTTTTCTTTGCATATAACCACCAAATTTATTCTCTTCTCAAGTCTTACGCGATTAGGTTACATGAAAGTTAAGGCCTAAGAGTCCTTTGGGAAAACGATACTCGGACTTACCTGTTTATATTACTTGATAACGATCTGGTACACTTGCCAGGGACTTAACAACAACCACATCTAAAATTTTCAGAAAACTGTGAAAGATCAAAATTTAATCCTAAGTCTAAAGCATCTTCAATTTTCACAATTTCTATGACAAAATCATCACTAACATGTGAATATGCAGCAGTATCAAGAACATTTAAATGCATAAACAACTCAGGCAAAGCAAGGGGGATTTCAAGTTTAGAGAAAACCTGTGTCGATTTATGCTTCATCTCACCAATAATAGCAGAATGATCAACTGCATCCTCAGGTGTACGAAGGAAGACATAGGAGGGTGGGAAAGTAGATGCTGTAGTAGAAAGCTCATCACTCTGCTCCTGATGAAGGTTGAAAAACAGTTATTTTCATATGTCAATTTGGACCAAATTTCATCTTTTTCTACTCGGAATGAGCTTAGAATCAAGCAAAACTCAATAAATGAGTCTGAAGAGAGTCAAAAGCTGTTTTTAGCGATTTTATGCTTGTTTTGCATTGTTTTATAGCTAATTTGAGAAAAGTAAAGAATGGAGTTGAAGATACAGGTCGTTGACTCAAGAAAAGAGCAGAAAAATGAAGATTTGAAGAGTCGACGCACCGCCCGACGACACACTTAAACTGTTGGGCGGTCCAGGACGAGGAGAAGGCATGGCGATTGACGCTGGGCGGACCTGAGGGAAACTGCCCGGCGGTGGCGATTGCCGCCAGGCGGCACACTTAAACCGCCCGGCGGTGGTTCGCTGGACTTGGGCCCGTTTGTGATGCGCTCCACACCTATATATACCCCTATTGCGAATTTAGAATCATTCTTTTGACAGGGGAGAACGGCCAGACCTAATTTTGTTCTCTAGAGAGGATCTCTTGGATGCTTAGGCTCCTTTTCATCTTTTCTAGGGTTTGCTTTTCCATTCTTCTTCCATTTTTCATCTAGTTTCACCATGTCTATGGTGAACTAAACCCTATTGTTGTTGGGGGAAACAATGTAATCTTTNGATACTCTCTCTTATTGAATCTCTTGATTATTTATATGGTCTCCATATATTTTGATTGATTATTGTTGGGTTATAATCTGTGCTTAAGGCCTTTATCGTTTAACTCATTCGGTATATTGATGTTTGTC
>NC_028360.1:470100-485193 GCF_000741045.1 Vigna radiata var. radiata | reverse complement strand
TAGTAAACTAGTACTCAACTCATTCAATCCTTGAGGACGATATTTTGTTACTACAATACGATTGGTACACTTGCCAAACGTACATCAAGTTTCTGCCGCCGTTGCCGGGGATTGAATTTTAGTTGATATTAGTAATCTAATTGCCTTAAGATTTGAGTTGTATATATTTTGTTTTAAGTTGTTTTATGCGAGGTACAGTTGCTCCGGAAGATTTACTTTTTGATTCAGAAATTGAACGCACAGCACGAAGCAACAGGAGTAGTGCAAGAAGAAGAAAGCGAGAAAGAAGAAAGGAACAGAGACGAATTGAGCAAGAAGAGGAGACATCAACAATGGCAGAAGAACAAAATCCGAGAAAGACTATACGTGATTATTCTATGCCAGATCCTAATGGTTATCAAGGAAGCATTGTGAGACCTCCTATTCAAGCCAATAACTTTGAAATCAAGCCTGCCTTGTTACAAGTCATTCAACAGAATCAATTTGAAGGTGCAGTTTCAGAAGATCCTAATTCTCACCTGGAGAATTTTCTGGCAATCTGTGATACTTTGAAGTATAATGGAGTTTCAGATGATGCAATTCGTTTGAGGCTTTTTCCGTTTTCACTACGGGATAAAGCTAAAAACTGGCTTCAATCACTACCTCAAGGAAGTATTTCTACATGGGAGGATATGGCTACAAAATTCGTAACAAAATACTTCCCTCCTTCCAAATCAGCGAAAATGAGGAATGAGATCACCTCCTTCGTGCAGCAAGACAATGAATCCTTATATGAGGCGTGGGAAAGGTACAAGGAGCTAATGAGGAAATGTCCACATCATGCTCTACTTGAATGGTTGCAAGTGGAGACTTTCTATAATGGTCTTTCACCCACTTTTAAGGCAATGTTGGATGCAGCAAGTGGAGGATCATTCATTTTGAAAACACCAGAGGAAGCTTTGGAGACTCTTGAATTAATGGCAAACAACACAGTGAATATGCAGTTTGACCGTCAAAATAGAAAAGCTGGAGTGTTGGAGGTTAATACCTTGGATGCTATCTTAGCCCAAAACAAGTTGTTAACACAGCAGATTACAGATTTGACTCAGAAGATGGGAATTATGCAAGCAAATAATGTGAATACTAGATCTCCAGGGTGTGATTTTTGTGGAGGAATGCATCAGAATGGTGTTTGTCAGGCCACTCACCAAGACGCACAAGTTAATGCAGTGGGACAACAACAAAATCAGTTCTCTACCAACTTTAATGCAAATTGGAGACCCCAACAAACCAGACCTTGGAGTAATCCAATCCAATCTAACCCACCAAGGCCTCCATATCAATATCAAGCTCAACCCAATAATCAAGGAAACAAGATGTCTTTATTGGAAAATGCATTAGAGAAGCTAACGATGCAAACTTCTACCTTTGTAGACCAGAATTCTAGTTTCATGAACGAGACAAGGACCAACTTCAGAAACCAAGAAGCTTCAATCAGAAATTTGGAGAACCAGATTGGACAGCTTTCAAGACAACTCTCAGAGAGATCTCCTGGCACATTCCCTAGTGACACAATACCAAACCCAAGGGAACAATGCAAAGCAATTCAATTGAGGAGTGGAAGAGTATTAGAGAGTGAAAAAAGGAGTGAGATGGAGAGAGAGAAAAAGAAAAGAGTTGATGAAATAGTAGAAGAGAGTGCTGAAAAAGAAATTGCGAGAAAATGTGAGGAGAAGGAGGAGGGAGAAAAAAATCAAGAGAGTGAGAAAAAGATGCGTGAGTATATCCCTACAATTCCATTCCCTCAAAGGTTGAAGAAGCAAGAACAAGCCAAGCAATTTGCAAGATTTCTTGATGTTTTTAAGAAGCTCCACATTAATATTCCATTCGCTGAAGCATTGGAGCAAATGCCAAGTTATGCTAAATTCATGGAAGACTTGCTGTCAAAGAAGAGGAAGCTTCAAGATGATGAAACAATTATGCTCACAGAGGAGTGCAGTGCAATAATTCAGCAAAAATTACCTCCCAAGTTGAAGGATCCAGGGAGCTTTGTCATTCCATGTGAGATTGGGAATATAATGGTGGGTAAGGCATTGTGTGACCTTGGAGCAAGTATCAACTTGATGCCTTTGTCCATTTTTAAGAGGCTGGGTATTGGAGACGTGAAGCCCACTATGATCACTCTACAATTAGCAGACCGATCAATGACTTATCCTTATGGAATTGTAGAAGATGTTCTAGTAAAGGTGGACAAATTTATTTTCCCAACTGATTTTGTAGTTCTTGACATGGAAGAAGATGCTAAAGTCCCAATCATTTTGGGAAGACCTTTCTTAGCAACAGGGAGAGCACTGATAGATGTAGAACAAGGACAATTGATGTTAAGAGTGGCAGATGAAAAAGTCACATTTTCTATGACTGAAGCAGTGCAGCACAAACTTGACAGAAAGGACTGTTTCAGAGCTGAAATAATTGAGTCTCTTGTGTTGGAGGAGATAAACTTCCATGTAAAGCAGAATCCATTAGAGAGAACTCTATTGTCAGGAGTGGAAGCAAAGGAGTTGAAAAGAGAAATTAATGACGAAGAGGTGGTGAAGTGCACTCATCAATTGGAAGTGCTAAAGCCAATATTCAATTCCACTAGAGGAATAGAAGATTTACACAAGAGGGAAGATGGAGGAGTAGAAACGTCCAAGGTGGAATTGAAACAACTTCCTTCTCACCTTAAATACAGGTTCCTAGATGAGCAAAAGCTTAATCCAGTAATTGTGAGCAATGAACTTTCCTCCACTGAAGAAGATAAACTCTTAAGGGTGTTGCGGGAGTATAAATCTGCCATTGGGTGGAAAATTGATGATTTGCAAGGTATTAGTCCTACTGTGTGCATGCATAAAATTTATTTGGAAGACGATTTCAAACCTGTGCGTCAACCACAAAGAAGACTCAACCCGACTATGAAGGAAGTGGTAAGGAAAGAAGTAATTAAATTGCTNGATGCAGGAATTATCTACCCAATTTCTGATAGTGAGTGGGTAAGTCCTGTTCATGTTGTACCCAAGAANGGAGGNATGACAGTGGTGACNAATGAAGCCAATGANCTCATTCNTACAAGAAAAGTCACAGGTTGGCGGATGTGCATAGATTACCGAAGACTGAATCAAGCCACAAGAAANGATCATTTTCCACTTCCATTCATAGATCAAATNGTGGAAAAATTGGCAGGGCATGCATACTACTGCTTTCTAGATGGGTACTCTGGCTACAACCAAATAGCAGTAGCCCCTGAAGATCAAGAAAAGACAGCATTTACATGTCCCTATGGAGTCTTTGCCTATAGGAGAATGCCATTCGGTCTCTGCAATGCGCCTGCAACATTTCAAAGGTGTATGTTTTCCATTTTTTCTGATTTGATTGAAAATTGCATTGAGATCTTTATGGATGACTTTTCTGTATTTGGCTCTTCATTTGATTCTTGCTTAGCTAATTTAACCTTAGTGTTAAAAAGATGCCAAGAAACTAATCTAGTGCTAAATTGGGAAAAATGCCATTTTATGGTAAGAGAAGGAATTGTTCTTGGTCATCACATTTCTGCTAAAGGAATTGAGATTGATAAAGCAAAGGTGGAAGTAATAGAACAATTACCTCCTCCAGTGAATGTAAAAGGGGTAAGAAGTTTCTTAGGTCATGCAGGTTTTTATAGGCGGTTTATCAAAGATTTTTCTAAGATAGTAAAGCCTATGACTAATCTTCTTGAAAAAGAAACCCCTTTTGTGTTTGATGATGCATGCATGCAAGCATTTTTAACTATAAAAGAAAAACTTGTTTCTGCTCCTATAATGACAGCACCTAATTGGTCTTTACCATTTGAATTGATGTGTGATGCAAGTGATTATGCTGTGGGTGCTGTATTAGGACAAAGAAAAGAAAAAGTGTTTCATGTGATATATTATGCAAGTCGTGTGTTAAATGAAGCTCAAAAGAATTATGCCTCGACTGAAAAACAATTGCTTGCAGTAGTGTTTGCATTTGATAAATTCCGATCCTATCTTGTTGGGTCAAGGGTCATTGTTTACACTGATCATGCTGCTTTGAGATATTTGTTTGCTAAGCAGGATGCCAAGCCACGATTAATACGTTGGATTCTCTTATTACAAGAGTTTGACTTGGAGATCCGAGATAAGCAGGGGAAGCAAAACCTGGTGGCAGATCACCTTTCAAGATTGAAGCTTGAAGAAGGGAATAAGGACATCAAGCCTATTGCAGAGGAGTTTCCAGATGAAAAGTTGATGGCCATTACTTCCTTGCCATGGTTTGCAGATTTTGCTAATTTTAAAGCAGGAGGTATAATTCCAAATGACCTCACTTTTCAGCAAAAGAAAAAATTCCTGCATGATGCCAAGAGCTATTTTTGGGATGACCCCTTATTGTTCAAAAGATGCGGAGATGTTATGATTAGAAGATGTGTTCCTGAAAATGAATTTGAGAACATCCTTTGGCATTGTCATGGGTCAGATTATGGGGGGCATTTTTCAGTTGAGAGAACAGCTTCTAAAGTGTTGCAAAGTGGCTTTTATTGGCCTACCCTTTTTAAAGATGCCCATGCTTTCGTGAAACACTGTGATAGATGTCAAAGAGTTGGCAATATTTCCAAGAGACATGAGATGCCCATGAACAACATACTTGAAGTGGAGATTTTTTATGTTTGGGGAATAGATTTTATGGGGCCCTTTCCACGCTCTTTCTCAAACCAATACATTTTAGTTGCTGTGGATTATGTATCTAAGTGGGTAGAGGCTGCTGCTTTACCAACAAATGATGCCAAGGTGGTGGTTTCCTTCATCAAGAAACAAATTTTTTCCAGATTTGGGGTACCAAGAGCAATCATCAATGATGGGGGCTTACATTTCCATAACAAGCAATTTGCATCACTTTTGGGCAAATATGGTGTGAGACACAAAATAGCTACCCCTTATCATCCCCAAACCAGTGGACAAGTGGAAATTTCTAATAGGGAGTTGAAAAGAATTTTGGAAAAAATTGTGAGCTCATCTAGAAAAGATTGGTCAAGGAAACTAGATGATGTACTTTGGGCTTATCGAACAGCTTTTAAAACTCCAATTGGAATGTCACCATATCAGTTGGTGTATGGAAAATCTTGTCATTTACCGGTGGAACTTGAGCATAAAGCATTTTGGGCCATTAAATTACTAAATTTTGATTTGAAGATTGCAGGTGAGAAAAGGCTGCTTCAATTGGATGAATTGGATGAATTCAGATTGCAAGCCTATGAAAATGCCCAGATTTATAAAGAGAGAACCAAAAGATGGCATGATAAAAAGATTGTACTGAGAGAGTTTTCCCCAGGACAACAAGTTCTATTGTATAATTCCAGACTTAAATTGTTTCCTGGAAAACTCAAGTCTAGGTGGTCAGGTCCTTTTGTTGTTAAAAGAGTTTTCCCTTTTGGAACAATTGAAATCTCTGATCTTAATGATGAAAGAAGTTTCAAAGTAAATGGTCAAAGATTAAAGTTGTATTAGGGAGGGGATGTTGAAAAAAATAGGACCAGTATCTCATTCATCGCATCACAGTGTGCTGGTGCTGCCAAAACTGGAGGTCCTTAGTTCTTCTTATTTTAAAAAAAAAAAAAAAATTGAAAAAAAAAAAAAAACTGAAGAAGAAGTGAAGAAAAGGGGCTGAAGATAGAGTACCTCATTCGAACCATCTGAAAGAATTGAAAAACCCTAAATTTTGCAGGATTTTCCTCCAGCCAAATTCCGGCAGCAAACCCGCCACCGGCAAAATGACGCGCCAACCACCGCAGCCCACCGTGCCTGCAATGCAGCGACCCACTGTGCCACCGCGACGCTCAATGCGGAAGAAGACGATAGCACCGCGTCGCCCTAGTGGACCTCCGCCGGTCGTCTTTCTCGACTCCACCGATCAGCGGACACCGTCTTCGCCACCACTCCGTTCAGCGCCGCCACCATCACGTTCGCCATCGCCTCCATCCCGGTCGCCATTGCTAGCATCCCATTCACCATCGTCGCCACTCCGGTTGCCATCACCACCACTCCGCTCTGATCATCAGCGTTCCGCGGCGGACTCCCATAACCCAAACCACCGAAATTCATCCTCGTCTTCCACTCCGCATTCCACTCCACTGCAGCCGCAACAAACTCCGCACTCCGCCTCGCTACCACAACAGACCACCGCATCTGTGCGTCCTAATACAGTGCCACCAGTCGCAGAGCAACGTCCAAGGAAAAAGGCTCGTGCCTCCGCCAATTCCAATGACATCACTTTTCAAAATACAGAACAGCGGAAGAGGTACGCCACATTACTTAAGCGGGTGATTGTGCCTACGCGATATTGTGATGAAAATACACTGAGCACTTTAGGCATGTTGGATGAATTAAATTGGATGCTCGAGAATATTGGCTGGAGTTCTTTTGTCACTTTGAAATACCCTGCTTACGAAAAAATCACAAGGGAATTCTTGAGTTCTGTGGAAGCAGAGATATTGCAAGGAAAAGATTGTGAAGAAGGGTTGATAACATTTAGGTTGCATAATGTGCCTTATAGACTCACTTTAGCTGAGTTCAATGCAATCTTTGGTTTCCCTACTGGAGGTAAAAGGAACTATCCTAGAAGTTTTGATGCTTGGTCTTTTTGGTATCAATTGTCACAATCAAGCTCGTTTGTCTCATCTGATTCCAAGGAGGCTAATATCCAACACCCATGTTTTAGATATGCCCACCGCCTCATGGCTCATACACTATTTGCTAGGGGTGATAGTCATTCTGCGGTTCGAAAATCAGAATTATTATTCTTGTGGGGTATGGTTAATGATGTTCAGTTGGACTCAAGAGCTTGGTTGGCAAGGCAATTTCTTAAGGTAGGAAAAGCATCCTCTGGGCACATAGCAATTGGTGGACTGATCACCATTATTGCTTTGCATTTCAACATTTCTTTGGAAAATGACAAGGCAATCTCTGGAAATTCTCGAATTGATTTGGAAATGTTAATCCATAATGAGATGCTGGTGAAAAGGGAAGATCATTATTGCTTGGTCATGAGTGTTATCACAGGATTGCAACCTCAACGTCTTCCAAATCCAGAGTTCACATCTATGCGGGGTAAAGATAGATGGACCTTCTCTGCTTCCCAATGCCAAAATCCACCTCATCATGCTCCAGAACCGTCATCTCACGTACCTCCTGTTCCTCGGCCTTCTACGGCTGACACTCTTGCTAATATCCAGCAGTCCCTTACTGAACTCAAAGCACAACAACTCCTACATTATCAGGAGTTCATCCAATTTAGGGACAATCAAATTCTTCTTCATCAGAAGGTGGAACAACTCTTACAAGAAGTTCTCACCAAGCTCAACTCTAGTCATCACTAATCTTGTGAGTTCTAACCCCCTGTACTTTTTTACTTTCCATACATTGGGGACTTTGTAAATATGTAGGTTTACGGTGTTTGTATGCATGACATCTTACATTTTGCATCTGCATGTGCATTTAACATTTATATGGAAATGTATCATTTTAGCTTTGAGTTCTATGTTTGAACAGTGATATTTTCTAAGCATATTGTGAATAGATTTCTGATTGCTTGTTGGGAAACTTCACACACTACACAGTGAGATTTGACACTAAGATACTAATGGAAGATATTATTTGGAGAAAAGATAGAAAATATTTTATGTTAGGTTTCTATGGTGACACTCACTGCACTTGGTTACTGGAGAATTGTCTGTCAAAGTCTATATATATTTAAAAGAAAAAAAAAATAAAAAAAAATAATAAAAAAGAAAAGAAAAAAAAAAGAGAAGATAATAAATTGAGAGAATAAATTGACACCCCTTTGAGACTATATGTTACTGGGGAAGAGACACTCCTTTGAGACTGAGTGTGGCAAGTGGAAGACCCATGCTTAGTTGGCAGGTAAGTGTTTTCTAAGTGAGGAACCTAATAGAAAATCTTTTTCAGGACACTTCAATGTCAAATATTATTTGCCTTAATGTCTAGTGTCATACCTCAATTCAGTAATTGCACTTAGGGTCCCAATAAGTTAGTCATTATGCTTGAAATTTTGTGAAGTATGGGCTTGAGGAATATCATTGTTTGAACTGAACTTGAAATGAGATGGTATGTTTCCATTTAGGTTTTATATCATTCTGTGTGCATAATCATTCTGTGTTAGTTGAATTCTCTTGGCTTGAGCACAAGCAAACGTCTAAGCATGGGGTATTTTGATGTGTGAGTAAATGTAATTGCATTCATGTCTTAGTTTAGGTCATTTGCATGCATAATTGCATTCATTGAATGATTTAGTCATGGATTATCTTTGTTTCGGATCATACATTGGCATTTTGTGTTTGTTGATGTAGATTGGTGATTCTAAGTGCTTAAACCACATTTTTGGAAGAATTGATGGACAAGATAGAAAGATGAATCCAGAGAGTTCAACAACGCAGCTGGGGAGAATTCCATAACCTGTGGAGTTTGCTTCAAAATGCAGTGACAAAACAGAGAGCTCCACAAGTGAGTTGTGGTTTCTACCAACAACCTGTGGATTCACGTCAGGATTTGGCAAGAGGAACAGAGAAGAACACAGGAAGAGTGGGGAATTTTCCATGAGCTGTGAAAATTTCCAGGAGCAGTTATTGAGCAGTTATTGATCTCTTTTATGACTGATTTAAAGAGATTAAATTAAAGGATAATTGGAGGAAGTTAGGGAAAAGGAAAACCACTCTCCTAAAAAGGAGGAATTAGTGGAAATGATGGGGGAGAATGAAAACACGTGGAAGAGGGAAATTGGGCAGGACTAGTTAGTTTGAATTGAGATATGATTGTTCTTCATGATCTTGTTGAAATTTGTAATTGGCCTAAGGGATTGGGGATTCAAATTCAAGGGATNCGTTTGCCTACTAAGGGATTAGGGGTAAACAAGCTCTAAATAAACTCAAGTGGATAATTATAATTTACACATCGATTGAAAAGGNGAGGAAATTATATGAAAANGTATGAAATNAATTCTCTAACATTGTTTATACTATTTGAATTTCCATCACTTGTTTATGTTCATCATTCTACTTGACAATCATTGTTGCTCAAAATTAAGTAAATTAGTAAACTAGTACTCAACTCATTCAATCCTTGAGGACGATATTTTGTTACTACAATACGATTGGTACACTTGCCAAACGTACATCAGTACACTTGCCAATTTGTTAACACTAAGAAAGTTGCATGACAATTAATTAATCAAACTAATAATTCAAGAGTAGTAGATAAGAGAGAGCGGATAAGATGAAATTGTAAACCCCCAACAACTCCATTCATCCATTGTTTTCTTTTGTCAATTGAATCAATCTCTTTTGCATGTCAATATTTTTGTTCTCAAATCAATTTATTAATTTTTATTTTCAAGTCTTATTATTTTAATTCACGTGAACGAGAAAGCCTTTCGAGTCTCTTGGGAAGAACGATATTGGGTTTTACCAATTATATTACTTGAACGATTTGGTACGCTTGCCAATCCGTCAACAAGTGCCTAACATTTGCAGAATGCAGTTTTGATACGCGGGGCCCAAGTCCAATAAATAAAGTCCACCAAAGAAGGATAAAGAAGTCATTTTACATAAAGAAGGGGTGAGTTTAGCTTGATAGGGGGTGCATCGGGAACTTTCCTATTTTGGAAATTGAAATAAACGTGTACTCCATATACATTCTAGAAGCTAGCACATTTAGCACATGTATTAGAGTTAGGCAACGTGATTCATAGTGGCTAAACACGTTTTTCATCACAAGCCTAAGGTTGAGGAGTCTATATAACTCACCTTGGCTGCCCTTGTATTAACTTTTGGATGATAAATGAGAAATTCTNCTGAAACTAATTTTCCAGCCAGTTTCTCTGCACCAGAAGTCACACCCGTGCTTCTTCTTCCATCACTGCAACTTCCTTCCTTGAGTGGAAGGCCGGCTGAGTTGTAATCACCTCACTTAAAGCACTTCTTTCAAACAGCCACCGCATAACACCTTCTCCGCTGCCCGTTTCCACTACTTCCGCTGCCGGAAATTCCTTTCTCTTCCAATGAATTCGCTCACTACTCTGTTATGCATCTAGCACCTGGACCAAAGCTATCAAGTTTAGACAAGAATTTGATTATATGGGCACTCAATTCTACCAAAATAATTTCAACTACTGGTGGGAACCTCACTCAAACTTGAATCAAAGCCAGAATGGGCGAGATGTTAAGCAATAACTTTGTAGGCCAATAGAAACGTTGGAGGAGGCTAAACAACGTTTACGGCAGAAACTATTCTATGTGCCAAAAGAAACGTTAGGGGAGGCAGAAGAACGTTTATTGTAGGAACAACATTCTCGTGCATTGAAGTCTCTTGGTATTATTAGGGTTAATACTGAAGTTAACCCTAAAGAAGAATGTCAAGCCACTATCCTTGAGGATGACATGGTTATTGATGAAGAGAAAATAGAGGAAGATGAGATAACAAAGGTGTTGAAGTCTCTAGGCATTATTAGGGATAATACTGAAGTTAACCCTAAAGAAGAATATCAAGCCACTATCTCTAAAAATGATAAGGTTGTCGAGGAGGAAAAGATAGAGGAGATAGAAACAGAAAAGTTGAGTGAGAGTAAGAAGGATGATGAGAAAGGAAAAGCAGTGGTTGAAAGAAAAGAAAAAAAGAAAAAAAACATGTGAAAACAAAGAAAGAAAAGAAAAAGAAAAAGAGAAAGTTGAGGGAGAAGGTTGAGAAAAAGAAGAAAAGATCATATAAAAAAACCTTTCCTCATCAGAAGAAAAATCATAGGAAGGAAGATAGGTTCAAGTACTTCATGGAGATCTTCAAGAAATTGGAGATTAAGATTCCTATGATTGATGCATGGAAACATGTGCTTGGTTTGATCAACTTTTTGAAGAGATTTAGCAGAAAGAAGAAGAAGAAGAGAATGCCAAGCAAGAAGAAAGTAAACACCTACTGATGGGTGTTTATTGGGGCCATCCCAATTTTTGTAAAGCAATTTTAATTTTTGTGTTTGTTATTTATTTCCCAAAATTCTGTCTTAATTGATTATAGGTGTGCATGTGCATTTGAGTGAGAAAAATCTTGAAATTGAAAAATTTAGGGCAAAGATCAGGTGTTACCGGGAGAAATCGCATTAAGGCAAGTAAGAAAAAGGTGTAGGGAAAATCTCCACTCACCGTCGGGCGGTGCAACTTTGCCACCGGGCGGTGGCGGCGAGAAACCAAACCCGAGCCTCTTAAAAGCTGGGTGGTTTTAGGTTCTCTTCACTTTGATCTGCACTTTTGAATTTCGCCTGGCGGTCCCTTGGATTTTTGCTCCAGATTTGCACTTTCAAAAGGGTTCTAAAGGGATTATTCTACACTTTCTCACCACCCACTCACAAAAGCTTAGTTTCTTGCTTAAAATTTGGGGGTTTTGGTGGGAGTTGTGCATTTAGAGTTTTTCTTCATCAATTGAAGGAATTTTTGCAAGCATTTCGTATCTCCACTTAAGTAAGTTGTGTAACTTCATTCTTTAGTTTCTAATTTTGAAATTAATGATGAATATGCTTAGGAATTTGACAAATTAGGGTTTTGGAATTCCTTGCATAAATTGTTGAATTAGGAACTGTTTTGGCCGATTAAGTTGCCTGAATTTGGTTTGCATAGTGGTAATTGGTTTTTGAGTGGAGATTAGGGTTGTTTTTGGGAAAATAATTGAAAACCCTTTCGCACCGTCGGGCGGTAGACCTTTGCCGCCGTGTGGTATTAAAGTTGATGCCTACCGCCAGGCAGTCCTCTTGACGCCGGGCGGTCTGCTGCGTTTTGGTTGAATAATTTGCATAGAGGCAAAAGGGGGACCTGTGCACCGCAGTGGTGAATTGTGTTTGGTTTGAAAGTGTTTGATGATGCATTAACTTCTAATGACAAAGTCCTTCGGTGTGTTGCGAATTGTATTTTATGCAGGAATGGCGTCAGCATCACGCAGAGGAAGAAGTACTGGTAGCAAAAGGAAGGAGTCGGAAAGGCCGAGAGGATTTGACTCTCAGAGGTTCCTTTCCAAACAGCATGAAGATCACTATGCAACTGTTCAAGAAAGAAGGTTGCTTATGGAGAGGAGGGCTTCTTTCATCCCTGACTTGGCTCCTGAATTCGGAGCAGAAATTTTGAGAAGAGATTGGGAGAAGTTAACAACTTACCCTGCACCTGCTAGTGTTGAGTTGGTGAAAGAATTCTACACCAACGCCTTGTCCAGAGGTGGAGTGGCGGCTGGAAGATATAAGAGTTTTGTGAGGGGACAAATTATTAGTTATGACCCCGATACTATAAACAGTTTTTTGGGCACAAAATGGCCAGGGGAGCAGTGCCAGTATGCAGCACAGGATGGTCTGTTTGGTGACATAGCTGAAATTGAGAGGGTTACGTGCCTCCCCGGAAGGCATTTTCAGACTAACTCTAGTGGGGCATCGGTTAACATTAGGAGATTGGACATGACACCTTTGGCACGATACTAGATGGCATTCACGCATGCCAACATCCAACCTTGCTCCCATATCTCTGATGTCACGATGCACATGGTTCGTCTCATTTTCTGCCTGATGAGACATATGGAGGTGAATGTCAGCAAAATCATCGCCGACGAGATACGGAGTTGCGCAATGATAGTAAGTAGCAGGATACCATTGGGGCATCCATCTTTGATCACTTTTCTTTGTCAGCAGGCTGGGGTGGATATTGTAGTTCCCCCACACGAGAGACTCAGGAATGCTATCGATGCATCCTACTTCCACCAGTTTTGTGCTGAGGTAGGAGCAGCAGGTGTAGTAGGGGCAGCACCCAGGAGGCGTCCTAGGAGAGCTGCAGCTCAGCAGGAGCAGGTACCTGACGAGGTACCAGTCCAACATGCAGAGCCATTCCAGATGAGGGACATGTACATGTCCATGGTGGAAGCAAGGATGGAGGCCCTTCGTAGAGGGCAGATTGCGATTGTCGAGATGATTCTTGGGCTGTATGATCAGCCACCAGTGCATAGGTGGACAATGGATGAGTTTCATGCAGCCATGGCGTGGCCTTAGCAATAGGCACAGAGCAGTGGTTTTGGCTTTGGTGCAGCTGGAGCACCAAACACTGATGAAGAAAACTTTGAGGATGCTGACGATGAGAGTCAGGAGGATTCTGGTGACAGCATGAGTTGAGTGCAAACACCTTCTAATGGATGTTCATGTCATAGACAGGATTTTAGTTTTCCCTCTTTCACTTATGCATTTTTTTTTTTTAAATTCCTAGAATAGGTTGAATTTTAATTTTAGTGTGTATGCTTGGCCTAAATACTTTTCTGAAGATGTTTGACTGAATAAATTGCATGATGAACTTATTTGATGATAATTTGAGGTGATTAATAATTGTGTAGTGTTGCATGTTGATAGCCAGTGAAACAGATGTGTGATGAATTATGATTGTGGTTATGATGCTAAGCAGGATGTATGAATGAATGTTGTGTGAGAAAGCATGTTGTGTGAGGTTTTGAGCTCAAGAGTTTTTATGATTATATGAATTGTTCACAGGAAATCATGAATGATATTGCTTTAATCTCGATGATTGATTGAATTGCATGTGAATGTCAGATGATCAAGGCCATTTTTGAAAACCCTTCTCTAGCAAAATTTTCACCCACAGAGCTTAAAATATTATACCCTTTTTGAACCGTAGCCTTAAACAGGATGTGAACCCTTGTCTTGAAATTCTTTACCTTGAGTTGGGATGAGCTTAATTGTATGTGATGAAAAGGTTCAAGTTTGGGGTTGCATGGGGAAAATTGAAAGGCAATTGAAAAGCATTTAGCTCAAATGTTGTGAAAAGAAAAATTCATTAGAAAAAGAGAAGAAAAGAAGAAAAGCGTGAAGATGGGCTCAATGCAAAAGAAAAGGGAAAAAGTTGGGAGTGAGTGAGATTGGTGAGGAAGAGAGTTATGCTTAAATGTGGAATACTATGATAGCTCTCTTGACTCAAGGATTTTGCATTCCGGAAAAACCAATTCTTCTTGTTAGCCCAACCTCGTTACAAGACTTTGAAAGTCCTTTTGATGGCGTTTGCATGTAAGGATTTTGATTGTTTGAGATGAATGGCAATTTTGTTTCACGTGACTTGTGAATGATAGAGAGTTGGAGTGTCACCCTAAAACACTTGAGTGATTGAGTGAAACACTTCCTTGGTATGAATTGTTAATTTTCATGAGTGCATTTTTGCTTAGTGGATTGGTCATTCATAATGTATAACATCTGTTGTGCAATCTCTGGATTGAAAGCATGCATGCATCTTAATTTGATTTCACTGAGGATTTGGGATTGAGTAGTGTTTGTCATGTACTTTAGGAGTGTTGAATCATTGGATGAAATAGTATAAAGCCAAGCTCTGTTTTGTTATTGTTTTGTTTTGTTTGCTTGAGGACAAGCAAAGTTCTAAGTTTGGGGTGGTGATGAAGGTTGAAAAACAGTTATTTTCATATGTCATTTTAGAGCAAATTACTCTCTTTACTACTTAGAATGAGCTTAGAATCAAGGAAAACTCAATAAATGAGTCTGTAGACAGTCAAAAGCTATTTTTAGTGATATTATGCTTCTTTTGCATTGTTTTGTAGCATTTTTGAGAAAGTGAAGAATGAAGTTGAAGATGAAGGTCGTAGACTCAAGAAAAGAGAAGAAAAATGAAAAAATGAATAGTTGACGTACCGCCCGATGGCAAATTACACCGTCGGGCGGTCCAGTGCGAGGAGCAGGCACCTAGCGTAAGCGCTGGGCGGATTTGCGATTAGAGGCAAACCGCCGAGCGGTAGACCCTTGCCATCGGGCGGTAGCGCGACTTGAGGGAAACCGCCGAGCGGAACAAGTGTGACGTCGGGCGGTTGTCTGCTGGGCTTGGGCCTGTTTTCTGTTTTCATATGTCATTCTTTTAACAGAAGGGGGCGACCATACCTAATTTCACTATCTGGAGAGGATCTCTTGGATGCTTAGGCTCCTTTTCATCTCATCCAGGGTTTGCTTTTCCATTCTTCATCCATTTTTCATCTAGATTCACCA
>NC_028360.1:466792-469715 GCF_000741045.1 Vigna radiata var. radiata | reverse complement strand
TAGGACGATCAATTGTTTTTCACTTCTACTCTATAATGCTTTATTAATTGCTAGGGGAGGCTAGGGATAGCAAGCCAGTAATTAGTAATAGGCTCTTTTCGCCGAGGGATCGGGTTAAGGGTAGGCTAAGAAAGTTGCATAACAATTAGTTAATCAAGCAAATAAATCAAGAGGAGTGGATAAGATGAAATTGTAAACCCCTAACAACTTCATTCATCCATTGTTTTCTTCTCGTCAATTGAATCAATCTCTTTTGCATGTTTATAGTTTGTTCTCATACCCAATTAATTAATCTTTATTTTCAAGTCTTACGATCTTAATTCACACGAAGGATAAGGCCTTTCGAGTATCTTGGGAAAACGATACTTGGACTTACCATTTATTATTACTTGATACGATTTGGTACGCTTGCCAATCCGTTAACAATTGCCTCCCAATGAGAATGGGAACGAGCTAAGCTTTATTCTCTCGTCTGATACACCTGTCATCTTCACTGTATTGCAGATTTCACTAAGCGTTTTCAAATGGTCATATGGGTTCTCATTTGACAAGCCGTGAAATTGGTTGCTTTGCACCAGGTGTATAAGTGCTGAATTCATCACCATGTTGGCCGTTTGATCCGTAGGTATGGCTATGCTATTAAAATGGAACGGGTCAACAACATTAGATTGGTCTGCAAGAGTGCGTCTTGGAGGAGTTTGTTCAGCCATCTCCTCTGCTCTTCGAACTGGTGAAGGTGATAGTAATCTGTCAGGAGAAGGAAACAAATCCCTAGATGGGCGTCTGACTCTCCTTCTTCCTCTTGTCTCACTTAAGCCTTCAAGAAGAGGTTGCGTATTTTTCTTGCTCCTAGTATGTCTAGTCTCATGCTGCATACGCAAGAAACAAAAACCCTAGTAGCACTTTTATATATAAAAATAAATAAAAAAAAGAAAAAGATAAAAAGATAAAACAAAGGTTAAATCCATTTAGGCGTCCCTATTTTCGTAAGGTATTCCCAATTTGGTCCCCTTCTTTTAAACCTTCCCAATTGAGTTCTTATGAGTGCTAATTTCAAACAAATTAGCCCCTGCCGTTAAAAATCGTTAACGGTGTTAAAATTGTGCAGAGGTGAGTAGATGATGTGGTTAAAATTCTCCTTTTGAGGTGTTAAAATTGTGCAGAGGTGTTAAAATTTTCCATAAGAGAATGTGAAAAATTTGAGCACCTTTGCACAGTTTTAAAACCTCTGCACAATTTTAACACCTCAAAAGGAGAATTTTAACCACGTCATCTACCCACCTCTGCACAACTTTAACACCGTTAACGATTTTTAACGGCAGGGGCTAATTTGTTTGAAATTAGCACTCATAAGGACTCAATTGGGAAGGTTTAAAAGAAGGGGACCAAATTGGGAATACCTTACGAAAATCGGGACGCCTAAATGGTTTTAACCTAAAACAAAATATATATATAATCAAGTCAAAGTTAATCAGTTTACACTACTAGATAAGTTAAACCACGAGTCCCCGGCAACGGCACCAAAAACTTGTTAAGTCCCTAGCAAGTGTACCAGATCGTTATCAAGTAATATAAAATGGGTAAGTCTAGTTATCGTTTCCCAAATGACTCTTAGGCCTTACTTTTCATGTAAAGCAATCGCATAAGACTTGAGAAGATATGGAATTTAGGTTTTGAATGCAAAAACAAAAGTAAACATGCAAATGGAGTGAATCAATTGGCTAAAGAAACTATGAATGAATGGAGTTGTTGGGGTTTACAATTTCATCTTATCCACCCTCTTATATCTACTTTTCTTATCTAATTCGCTTATTTATCATATTGTCATGCAAACTCTCTTGGTCTACCCTTAACCCAATTCCTTGGCGAAAAGAGCCTATTACTAATTACCGACTTGCTATCCCTAGCCTCCCCTAGCAATTAATAATTCATGATAAACAAAAGCAAAATACAATTGATCGTCCTACCCCTATCCCTAGGAAGTATTAGCATAATCAAGGAATTTCCCCCAATTCATGACATTATTGTACGTTCCCGTATCAATAAAGACAAACAACATTTACTGAATGAGTTAAACAATAAAAGCATTAAGCAAAGGTAAGGAACCCAACAAGTGATAAAGATAAGCATATGCAAGCATATAAAGAAGATAAGAATTTTGATATAAGAGAGTTTCAAAAGATTACATTGTTCCCCAACAACCTAGGGTTTAGTTCACCATAATCATGGTGAATCTAGATGAAATACAATGAAAGAATGAAAGAAATAACCCTAAACTTGGTAGATTGGAGCCTAAGCATCCAAGGAACCTCCTCCAAGGTGTGTGGAATAGCTCTGGACGTTTCTATCTGCCAAAAGATTCAGTTTTGATTCGCATTGGGGCTATATATAAGCCAAAAAGATAACAGAAAGATTACAGAATCTAAGCTAATAAAAACAGACAACAGCCTAGGTGCCTAAGTAAACCGCTCAGCGGTTTCCCCTTTATCCGTTGGACTGCTCAACAGTCAGTTTTACCGTTGAGCGGTTTGCCCTTGATCGCTCTGGACGCTCAACGGTCCATTCTAACGCTCAACGGTTCACTTGACCCTTCTTTTCATCCTTTTTCTTCCTCTTTCACAGGTCTAAGTCCACCTTACTTCACTGCTATCTTCTATTCACGTTAAAACCCTACAAAACAATGTAAAAACTAGCATAATATCTCTACAACCAACTTTTGACTCTCACCTGACTCAACTAAGTGTTTTACTTGATTTTAAGCTCATTCTAAGCCATAAAGGGTGTGTTTTGATATCAAATTTAAGTATGAAAATAACGGTTTTTAGACCGTTGTCGCAACCAGAATCGCGACGGGACGACGATCCAAAGAAAAACTATTTGAAAAAAGTTTTGGAGTCGCCACCATAGTTTATCCTGGAAAACT
>NC_028360.1:455238-463457 GCF_000741045.1 Vigna radiata var. radiata | reverse complement strand
ATTATTTAGTCACCCGAACGAAATTGGGTGTTGACAGCTGCCCCTCTTTACTTAGATTTTACTGGATAATAGGAAAATGTGATATTTTCGTATTATCTGAGTAAAAGTTAAGTAAAGATAGAAACACTAATTTCGTCTGGGTTTCAAATACGAAAGAAAGCGAACGAAAAAATGATTTAAGTCGCGATGCCAAAAGACCAATGTCAAGCAGAGGGCCAATAACAGAAAACTAAAACCTGGATTTGACCATTGCCTCGCAGAGGGCCAAACTCACAGAACAGAAATTTAAATCCGACCATTGCCTCGTAGAGGGCCAAACTCGCAGAACAGAAATTTAAATCCGACCATTGCCACGCAGAGGGCCGATAACAGAAAAATAAAACCTGGATTTGACCATTGCCTCGCAGAGGGCCAAACTCGCAGAACGCAGAGGGCCGATAACAGAAAAATAAAACCTGGATTTGACCATTGCCTCGCAGAGGGCCAAACTCACAGAACAAAAATTTAAATCCGACCATTGCCACGCAGAAGGCCGATAACAGAAAAATAAAACCTGGATTTGACCATTGCCTCGCAGAGGGCCAAACTCACAGAACAGAAATTTAAATCCGACCATTGCCACGCAGAGGGCCGATAACAGAAAGAAAAACTTGAGCTTGAGGTGCCAGACGAGCTGGGCTTTGGGTGTCAGACAAAACTGGGCTTATGGGCCAGGTGAAACTAGGATTATGGGCCAGGCGAGCTGGGCTTATGGGTCGGCGTGGAAACTGGGCTTAGGGGCCAGTGTGGAAACTGGGCTTATGGGCCAATGTGGAAACTGGGCTTAGGGGCCAGTGTGGAAACTGGGCTTAGGGGCCAGTGCGGAAACTGGGCTTTTGAAATTTTGAAATTGCCAGATGAACTGGGCTTTTGAAATTTTGAAATTGCCAAATGAACTGGGCTTTTGACATTTGAAATTGCCAGACGAAACTAGGCTTTTGAAATTTTGAAATTGCCAGATGAACTGGGCTTTTGAAATTTTGAAATTGCCAGATGAACTGGGCTTTTGGGATTTTGAAATGGCCAGATGAAACTGGGCTTTTGGGCCAGGCGAGCTGGGCTTATAAATTGTGAAATTCTTGAAATTCATAATTTTGTGAAATGTTTTTCAATTTTGATAGAAATTTGATTTTTGAAACAATATGTCTTGAAAGAGAAAAATCTGAATGTTATTCTTTTTGTATTTTTGAAGAAGAAGGATTCGATAACCATTCATATGAATGAAGAGTGTTTCGATCCGAAAAACTCTTTTTGATGGATTGATGAAAAGCATTTGCTTTGTTTTGCATTTCTTTGCTTGAGTCAGTCATCTCACTTGCAATTATCAAACTGGTCTTTATTTTCAAGATTTTGTGAAATCAGAGTAATGTCATACATCCGAGGTCTAATGCTAGATATGATTATATGTTTGACATTTTCTTTCTTGACATCAATGCACACATGCTTGAATTTATTGGCAAACGGAGAAAGGAGAATGAGAGTCATTTGAAATGATTTGGAAGACTGGGACCATCACATGGGTACTTCAATCCTCAAAGGAGACGTAATATGTGAGTGCCAAGACGAAACACAATATATCAAAAATTTTGCTCCGGTTTTGTGTTTAGGAAAATGAGTTGGGGTTTGGATCCATGAAAATTAGGGTGACAAAAAATCAAGTGAGACTTGTAAAGTTGCCCCAGTCATGAGATTGTGGATTGATGAAATTTTGTGTGAGACTTACAAGGCTGCCCCAGTTTTTTTCGTGGTATGGGTTGATGAAAAGTTCGTGTGAAGTTCACAAAGTTGCCCCAGTTTTTCTTCGGCAAGGGGTTCAGTTTGGAAGAGGTAGTGGACATGTACAGGATCGGCTACAAGGGTGGCCCCCAATTGGTTTGATTTTTCTTTTTGCATGCTTCTGGCTAGTTGGCAGGAAGATCCCCTTTTCTTGAGACATTTATTTTTTCTTCTTTTCTCTTTTTTTTCTCTTTTTTTTTTCTTTTTTCCGACACATTGAAAGTCATTTCCCCTTATCGCGAAATTAAGCTTTATGAAAATTTTAGCAAACATTATCCAATCTGCGTGGACTTTATTAAGCTTGTAACGTGGCTAAGGGCTAAAAGGTATTGAAAGAAAGGATATAAAGGCCCAAATGAATGTTTGTTGGTTATATTTTTTGAAACAAGGGTTATCATTTAGACATTGCATCAACTATTTGATCTTTTGAGCACTTTGTTTTTTCTCGAACTTTGATTTTCATTCTCTTTGCTCATCATCACTTTGTGATTTTTTGTTCTTTTTGTTTTTCTTTGTTTTTTTATTCACTCTTCTTGATGTATTCTCTTCGTTTGATCATTGAGTGCTCTTATTTGCATCATGAGTTGACTCCTACCTGATGACAACCCTTGCTTGGGGATGATTTTGAAAAAGAATTTATTTTTAGCTCAAATGGGATGACAATGGATATATTTTTGCTTTTAGGTAAAGACGAGAAGGCCACACATCATTTTGAACTCTGATTGCTTTATTTTCAAAAGATTAATTTTGCGACTGGATACCTCAACATGAGTCGTTTTTTTCTTGCTTTTTCGTTTCTAGACTGCCCTTTCGGGTTTTCAATCTAGTGGGTTTATTCTTTTTTTTATTCTTCCTTTTTTATATATGTTTTTTTTTTGCCTCATGTTTTTTTATTTTGTCTCGATGGATTCGGGGATCACCCTACTAGCGCAGGCGAGGAAAAATTTAGCCAAGCCAATCTGCCCCTGTGAAAAGGTTTTCTTTGTTATTGAGGGCAGCGATGATGTTTGTTAAGGGGAAATCCTTTATTTTGGAAAAGTGAAGGGTGAAGGTTTTCAAGCAGCATGTGCACAAACGTCTTGTGAGAAACGTCAAAATCGTTATTTTTGATTTAACATTTGACCTCAGAAAAGTCTGACACTACAACTTTTGTTTTTATTGCCATTTTTCATCATTTTTTTTTATTTTCCAAAAACAAGAGTTTGAAAATTTGCAAGAAAGACAAATGACTCAAGATTGCCATCATTTTTTCAAATTTTTCACAATACCCTTTCAGAACTCGATTTCCAGCCCTACTTGGAGAGACCCTGTAGAGAAAGTTCGCATTTAAAGTCATGGATGACAGCACGATATCAATGAACACAGATCTCTTGGCAATATATTTCACAACATCAAAATCACTTGTACGATGGCTTATGTTTTCTTATGTGGTTCTAAAGCCCGCATCATTGTTTCATAGCATCTGTATAGACATTCTCAAGCCTTGCCTTAGTGTAGGGTTGACTTTCTTTACACTTTAATAATTCTGAACCGATCAAAACTTGTCTTTGCACTTGACAACAGACATTTTTGGTGGAATGATCGATAGCCTCTTTGCGGTAAATACCTTTCGTATCGTAAGTATTGAGAGTCTAAAGGCTTCATGTAACAATTAGAGACAAGGCCTTTTTGAAGCAAACTTGGAAGCAACGTTGCTTAAGTCATATGTATAGGAATGAAGCTCGTAGCCTTTTCTCTTGATCAAACATTTTCCTGCCCAACAGCTTAGTGAGAGTTAAGTTTGGATCAAGTATCCCATTTGTCTTGCAATTATTTCAAGTGAAGGGTAGGCCAACGGGATTTGAGCTATAAGAGGTGATTAAACTCTTTGCTTTCTTCTCTTCGCAAGCTTAAACTCGACTTGTTCATATTTGCTATCATGGTATGACCTTGCATGACCGTTCCAATCCTCACACTAACCTCAATTCTTTCTTCAAGTATCCTCAAGTCTACAAAGTTTGAGGAACACTGCTCACCATGGTCTCATGAAGGGTGATCGCAGAGTATTTAGGAATGTGTCAACCATCTCATTATCACTCATAACAGACTTTCCTTGAGCAACATTCTTTCCACCTTTGGGTATACTCTTTGAATGATTTTGACGGCTTTTTCACCATGCTCTGTAGTTGTAATCCATGAGATGTCACATTCGTGTTATATTCGAAATGCTTCAAGAAAGCATCCACCAGATTCTCCCAATACTGGATGCACTAAGGTTCAAGATGATTGCCCCAGTTTAGTGGCATGCCAGCCAATCCACCTCGGAAGAAATGAATTAGCAACTTTTCATCATATGCACACACAATCGTTTTCTTGTCATATGCCATGAGATGAGTCTTAAGGCAAATGGTCCCTCTATATTTCTCACCTTTGGAAAATTTAAACTTTTGAATGCATCATCAGATTTGGGACTAAGCAAGCCTTGCAATATTTTCAGACCTAGCGCTTCATTCACCTTCTATGGCTGTCATCCTTTTTCAGCATTTCAAATTTACCCTTTTCAACCTCAACATCCACTGATGTGCAAACAAAGAAAGAATATTTCAACTCAGATTGCCTCGTCATCGTTATGCTCACAATACTTGATTAAAGCATTTTCCTAGGGACCATGAAAGTGGTTGCCCCAAGCTTGTTCTCCACTTCAAATGCGTTATCTTCGGCCTTTTGAGTGTGAATTTGCCCCAAGTACGCTCCTGAGGGTGAAGTGTAATTTAGGGGAAGACCATGTAAGGGAAAATTTGGGTCTCTGATACTCTTTGTTGCAGTCGTGGTGCACACGAATCTCCAATTCCCTGTAAGGCATTCGGGGCCTTTAAGGCTTGGCTCATTTGCCCCTTCAATTGTTGGAGATCAACTTTCATCCCTTCTTGAACTTCTCCTTAGTTCTCCAAGATTTGGTAACTGGTTCGAGTCCTTTAGGGTATCTTGAATTTTTGTAAATTATATTAGATGAAACAAAAAGAGAAAAAGAAAAACAATAAAAATGAAAAGAAAAAGAAAAGACAACGTAGTTCAAATTCTCTAGTCAGAAATTATAAAGCTGTGAAAAGATTGCCCCGGTATAATCTGGAAATTAACACGAAACAGAGTCAACAGGGTAGCTCATTATTCAGCAGTTCACAAAATGTGAGGTATATGCAGTCTTGGTCAACTATCCTAGGGCCCTAACCATCAGATTTTTCATTTCTCCCATTGATTTCTTGCAGCAATTGAGGAATGTTTCAATCCCCTTAAGCGGGTTAAAATATCGACAATGCAGACCCAGCCTCGGCTAATGACTTAGGAACGTTTTCAATGGCTTCATTGGCAAGGGAAGCTAGTTGTGAGAGGCTTCACTTTCAATTCGCCCTTGTTCAACAACATGTTCCTTCATTTGAATTATCAATTCTTGATGTCTCCTTTTTAGCATGATGCTAACCTTCCTTCTTCAGTTTGGCCATTGCTGCTTTCATACATTGTTCAGCATTGTAAAATTACTTTTCACCATTTGGGTCAGGAGAAATTAACTTGAATGATAAACTTGATTGGCAACTTGACTGTATTAACCCTCTTTGTGATCAATCTGGCTAAGGGAAATCTTTCGTTAATGGTCCATGATCTTAGGCCTCTCTTTGAACTCTGTAGCTCGCCCTTTGTTCAACAACATACTCTTTCTTCTGAAACACCAGCTTTTTGATGCCTTCTTTTTTTTTAGCTCGACGATGTCGTTCCTCCTTCAGTTTTGCCACTACTGCTCTCACCCGCTGCTTAGCATTATGAACTTGTTTTTCGCAGTTTAGGTAAGGGGAAATTAACTTGAATGGCAACTTGATTGTCTTAACCCTTTTCTTGATCAATTTGGCTAAGTGAATCTTTCACTAATAGTCCATGATCTCGGGCGTTTCTCCAAGCGAACAACGTTGCCCTAAGTGTCCCTAGCATGAAGCATTTCAGTAAAGGTCTCTTCCTCAGAATATCTGCAATGTGGTAAGATATGCAGGTGTTGATGACTCTCTCACAGGATACCCAAATTTTCTTTTCTCTTTGTTTTTTCTTTTTTTTTCTTTCTGTTTTTTTTTTCTCTTCTTTTTTCTTTTTTTTTTCTTTTGTTTTTGACACACACACAACAATGGATACCCATGAGGGGGACAATAGGGTAATTCCTGCAACGACGTGCGATACATGATATTTGCTACCAATAGACATGCCATTTAAACTTCCCCTCTTCTGAGCCTCCATAGAGCTGCGTTCATTCATTTNCCCTTTTCATCTTTGGTTTACATTGCAGTAGTTCCTAAGGGACATGTGGCATTCAAAGCGCCCTTACTCATGCGAGAAATGAAGCACACATACGACACCGGTAAACAGAGTAACATTTTCCTTCTCTTTGGCTCACAACATTGACCGGGGGTCTATAAGTTTCAGCTAGGCCAATAGTGAATGGATTCTCAGAGTTAGTACATTCACGAATGTTTCCCACATTTCCTCCTCGGTCAATCAATGCAAGAACCACCATAAGTACCCTTGAGGAAGGTTCCCTGTTGTACCTTTAAGTATGAATTCACTCTCCAACTTCATAGGGGGAACTTTCATTATCCTTGCTAGCTACAAATCAGGTATATACTGCCCAAGGTGGTATGAAGTGTTTCCCTTGAGGAATACATCTAAGGTCTCCTCAAATTCTTCTATTGTTGGCATCAACTAGAAATGGGTCATAGTGTTGGGCTAAAACACTAATTGTTGTTGTCTGGACCTCCACCTCTGACAGGATCAACAAATTCCCACTCATTCCTGAATGCATTTTTCAAGGTCATCTTTTTCATATCCCTCAAGAGACTGATATTGCCCCCCATTGACTTCAATGCGTATGCTTTTCTTCAAAAATTCGGAACTCGAATACCCATTGACTCAAAATTCCATGTTAATTTCCATTTTACCGTCATCACAACTTTATAATTTCTTGACTAGATCCCACAAAATTTTGACAAGACCATAAAAACATGAGCAACAAAGAAAGAATGCAGTGATATGTACGAGGTGCTTGATTTTATTAAACAAAAGTGAGGGTTATAAGGATACACACATCTCCCTTTATGCCCTAGTGAAGGTTCAACATTTTAGATATAAGGTCAAGTATATGCAACATCACCAGGATAGTTCCCTGAGCCTAAGGATCAAAGGTCACTAGAGCTATGGCCCCCTCCACAGCATCTCCACAACAGTTGAGTAATCAACTAGGTGTGGAAACATAAATGAAGAGAACAGACTCTAGCTGGAGTTCTCACGATAGCCAAACAGGAAGTACATCCCAGAGTGACACTGCTACACAACTCCTCTAATTCTAAGTTACGCTCAGACCCGGGTATAGGGCCTCACTCAATAGATGCACAAAGTGTGTGTGAAGGGAGAATGCAATGCACCCAAACCCTCACCTGCAAAACAACCAGAAAATTTCCCAGGCAGATATAAGCATGTTTTCTACCCTAGGGTTCAATATCCAACAATTCACATGCAGTTATTCCAAATACCAAGCACAGATAAAGAAAAGGGGAAGAAAAACGCAAAGCAAAACCACATCGAATTCACGCATCTAATTAAGTGGCTTGACTCTCAAATTGTCCCCAGTGGAGTCGCCATCTGTCGCAACCAGAATCGCGACGGGACGACGATCCAAAGAAAAACTATTTGAAAAAAGTTTTGGAGTCGCCACCATAGTTTATCCTGGAAAACCATGGAAAAAACCATAAAAATATAAGACACGGTCCACGAAAACCAAAGATTGGGTTCGGGAGTCGGTTACGCGTAGGGAAGGTGTTAGCACCCTACAACGCCTGCCCAAAGGCAGTACCTTTAATTAAATGCGCGAATAAAGATTTGGTTTGCAAAATGTTTAACTATCCCAAGAACAAGAAAATAAAGAAACAAAAATATTATTTTGGTTTTTTGGGCCCGACAAGGATTGACCTTGCTCCTACGTATTCTCAGTTGGACTGAGAAATCAGGGTTACGTAGTTCTTTCACAGAAAATATTGTTGTTTGAAGATGTTTTTAGTTTTTGAAGATTTTATATTTTTTTGGTATTTCTATATAAAAGAGAAAAGGTTTTTTAGCACAAGGCCTACGCGAGCGGTCACACGTGTGCTTAAATCTTTTCAAAATATTTTTAATTGTTTTTTTAATTTTTGTAAAAGAAAAGGAAAAGATTTTCCGCACAAGGCCTACGCGAGCGGTCGCACGTGTGCTTAAACCTTTTCAAAATATTTTTTTGGATTTTTAATTTTTGTAAAAGAAAAGGAAAAGATTTTCAGCACAAGGCCTACGCGAGCGGTCGCACGTGTGCTTAAATCTTTTCAAAATATTTTTAATTGATTTTTTTGTAAAAGGAA
>NC_028360.1:366746-454583 GCF_000741045.1 Vigna radiata var. radiata | reverse complement strand
GCCCAAGCTTATCACCCAGTCAGAACCCTAGGGTTTTCTCACCCCCCAAACCTGAAAGCAGCCTCTCATTTGCAAAATCCAGACACCCAAAGTGTCTCGTCTCTCCAACACAAGCTTCAGACTCCAAGCTCTCCCACACACACCTCCAAACNAAAATCATNNGTCGCCATCTCCGGCCNGCCAGCCACCGTATTGCTAGCCCAGTTTCCACCGGAGCATCTGCCGCTTCCTTCGCATCGACCATAACACCACCAAGGTCGATGGCCGCCACACCGGTCGGCGTAAGCCGCCGTCGCGGAGCTGCACCGGATGGCCATTCTTCACCNTCAGATCTGCAAATTCTAAGAACCTGNACGTGAGCAACCTCGTCACGCCACCACCACTCCGTCACGCNACCATCCTCTATTCGATCGAGTCGANGGCCGCCATACCCTTCGCCACCNCACCAGTCACCGTACCACCTCCCGCTAGTCTCGGCGTTGCCTGCGACACCACGCTTCGTAGGAGCTATCGNCGGCCGCGNCATTGAGGCCCTCTCCTTCTCTTCTTCGCGNGAAATCGACGCCGCCAGCGAAGCCAGACGACGCCACCACCCCTCACCTCGATTCTGCTCTTTGATGGAGTGTGGGTTTTTGGGTTGAGGTGATTCTGGAGACCGTGAGAGCTTCTCTGTTTTTNCGGTGATGGAATTTTGTTGAAAATGGTGATGATANGTTGTNGACGTTGACAGAGAATGGAGGGATCGAAAGATGTGGAATCTCCTTTTACTTCGNTTTGCTGTAACGATGGTGAATAGTAAGGATTTTTGGAGAAAACTGGGTATCGGAATGGCAGAATTGTGGTCTGTGAACCAGAATATGGTTGTGGTGATCGATGAATAACAATTGTTGGAAAAAAAAGATTGAGCAATGGTGAGTGATGAGTGATGGGTCTGTTGGATTTGTGTGATGGTAGCTTGTTGGAGGTGAAGGTTGATTTTTGTCTCTCTGTTTCTGTGTTCTATATGATGAAGGAGGTGGTGGCTAGCAAAAAGGATTGTAGAAGGTATTATTTATTTTTTTTTAGAGTGAATGAAGGAATTATAGGGGACGAATTGTGGTTGCTTTGATGGGGTGAAAACGGTATCCTGAGCCTATGTTACGCTATGCTTGCATTCAAGTTCTTATTATTTNTTTTTTTTCTTTTGGTTGATGGTGNGTCTGATGAATCAACGGAGGAATGTCTAATCGGTGGTGTGGAAGATGCTTGATGGTTGGCATTGAAGGTGCCCTGATGATTGTGGTTGTGTGTAGTGGTGTGTATAGTGTGGTATCTTGAGAAGGAGTGGGAGTGAACCTATTGNGGTGGTGTCGTGTGTGTCATCAATTCTGTTGGNTCCTGAGGTGTAGTGAGGGTGATGGCATTTGGCTGGCGTGATGAAGCGTGGTGTGGCATGAGTGATGATTCTGTTAAGGTGGAGGATGGATTGAGAATTGATGAGTCCGAGAGGAATTGTCTGTTGTGCCTCTTCCATCCATCAACATTCTGTTTTGCCTCTCACGAATAGATCACGTTGCCCCTTTCTTTTTTTTCATTTTTATTTTTTCTTTCATTTTTTCTTTTTCCTTTTTCATTCATTTTTTTTTCTTTTCTTTTTCATCATTTTTCGTTTTTCTTTTTTCTTTTCTTTCTTTTTTTTTCGAAATAATAAAATCAAACGAAAACTAAAATTATATCCAAATAATAAAATAAAATAAAAACTAAATCAAATAGTAAAATAAAAATAAAATGAAAATAAAATAAAACAAAAGTAAAAAAACAAGTCCTATTATTTAGTCACCGGGACGAAATTGGGTGTTGACAACCGTTATCAATCTCCTCCTTATGAAACACTTTGCCAAGAGCTATGAGATGATTTACAATGTGAGTGAATCGTTTCTACACATCATAGATGTTTTCTCTAGCCTTCATTCTGAACAATTCATACTCCTGTATCAAAGAGTTCTTTCAGGCTCTTTTGACTTCATTTGTGCCTTCATGAGTTACCTCTAAGACAGCCCACATTTCCTTTGCAGATTTGCATTGAGATATCCTGAAAAATTCATCAATTGTAAATGTAGAGGCAATAATATTTCTAGCTTTAACATCATACTGAGCTTTTCTATTTTCATCAGCAGTCCACTCAATAAAAGGTTTTAAAACAGTTTCTCTATCAACAGTTTTTGTAGGCACATATGGAGCATTCAAAGTGGCATCCAAAATTCCCTTATCTTGCGATTCAAGAAAGATTTGCATGCGAACTTTCCAAAAAGGATAATTTTAACCAGCAAACAAAGGTGGTCTGTTTGTTGAAGCACCTTGACAAAAAGTTTGGAAACAGGAAGCCATCCCCAGGTTTTATAGTTGAATAAAATGAAAACAGAGTCGTCTAAGTTTTTCAAATATCTTATTCCGGTGCCAATTGTCAGGAAAACAGGTAGGCTTCTTTACACCAAAAGGGGGGGAGGTGAATTGGTGTTGTTTCAAAAACAAAATCCTTTTCCAATCTTGAAACAAAAGTATAAAGCTTTTTTATCTTTTCTTGAAATGCAAGTAATGAAAATTTTAATGCAGTAGAAAAACGCAGTTGACTGCTAAACATATATAGTCGACTGAATTTAAAGAGTGTAGGGATAGAGAAAATCAAACACTGGTTTTTATACTGGTTCGACCAACAATGCCTACATCAAGTGTCCTTCCAACCCTGGAAGCAAATGCATTATAACGGTTGCGATTTTTACAACAAGGAATTTATAGAAGCCTCACGCAAAAATATAAATCTCCTCTCTAACCCAAAACCAAAATATAGCTGCACAACAAAACCAGACTTGCAGCAAGAATCCCCTTTTCTGCAATCTGAACCCACGTCGAACAATCCTCAACGTGTAACCAGCACTCTTCAGAGGATGCCAAGCCTACAATCAACACAGCACTCTTCATAGGATGCCAAGCCTTCAATCAACACAGCAGTCTTCACAGGATGTCAAGCCTTCAACGATCAATCAAGAAGCTCCTTCTTCGTGCATATATTGATCACACAGTCAGCGCATAAGCTTTCTCCCTTTGAATCTCTCTCAAGATAGATCACCATCGTCTTCTTGGAGAATTCTTGGAGCTGTTAACACAGAGAATTCAATCTAAAACAAGAAATCAAAATGTCAGTGCGTCAAAAGTCTCTTGAACAAATCGCGTTCAGTCTATTTATAGTTTTCTGTCAGTCAGATTGTTTCTTAGTCGAATAGCCTACTAATCCAATCGACTGTATTAAAATATTTATAACAGACAATCAACACATAGGCTCTCAGTCAACAAAAATCAACACACATTTATTACAGTTGACCAAGTCATCAATGCTTAACTAACTATTAAAAATATAGTCGTTGGAGCGCGTAAGCATAACAGATCAAAGATAGAGCCGAATATACACATAACAAAGTCGATTGACACATGAAAAAACACTTTGAAATTCTTTTCAATCCAAAACGTCACAAAGCACTGATGTTCAAAATCTGTACAAAGGTTTTAGAATAGTCGAATCCATTACAGGTGTATTCGACTGTACTAGAACTTTGTCACACACTTATAAGTTCATAAAGGTGCTTGTGATTTTTCACTTCCAGAATGTACTGTTATCAAAGACATTTTGTTACACATTGTCATACAAGCATGTTCCACAGATATATAAAACAATTAACATAGGAACATACAACACAGTAAATCAAAACATGTTCAACAGATATAACAACAAGTTTAGAACAAGAACATGTAAAACAACAATATGTTTACTGTTATTAAGCATTGTTTTGTCATCATCAAAAACCAGATTGATATAGAGTTTGTGTTGTCAACAATCTCAACACATGTCACCGTAAAATTTTTCTTTGGCGGTTGGAATGGAACTAGGCAACGAGCCAGGTTTTGTTTTGGGTTGAAATGCCATTAGAGATACAAAAGACACAATTTTTTTCTTACGAAGAAGCTAGCAAAGGAAGGAGGTGCTACAATGTTACCCAAAGAAATGAGCAAAATTGCATTAAAATACAACGAATACTCAGTAGACGTCGGTTAATGCCATATCCGGTGTCTATTGTACCCTTAGACGTCAGTTAGTGCTATGTCTTGTGTCTTTATAGTTCCCTTAGACGTCGGTTAATTGCATGGACCGACGTATGTATAGACGTTAGACATTGAACTTAACTGACGTCTATAACGACGTCGGACCTGTAGAGTCCGACGTCCGATTAACGTCACCCATATAGAGGTCGGGTCTGGATGTGACATTAAAAGCCCAAAATAACAGATGTCTAAAGCCCTTTCTGCACTAGTGTGGGATGACCGTTAGTTACTGAGTTGAAATCCTGATAGCTTTATAGAATTTTCCAATAGCTTAGTTAGATTCAGGTCTACGTTGTAGAGTTTAGAGTTTTTTTTATAGCCTTGAGTGTACGATGTGACTAAGCAGAAGGCTTCAAGGAAACATTCCCAAAATCTTCTTTTTCTTTAACGATGTATTTTTCTTGGGTGCCATGATTCTGATTATATCTTTCTGCTTTATTAATCTGCACGAATATCAAGAACAAAGTATAAAAGCATCGAAGTACTTTTTTCGTAAATGCACTAAATGTTTTGAACATTGATAAACATTAGACAGAGTAGCATGTTCAAGACATTTTATCATTTGTCATTTCATTCATAAATGCATCATTTGGTTAGACATACAACATGTATAATCATCAGACGGTATGAACATAAGATGTTTTTTTTAAAGGCTATAGCGTTTAACTTGTATTGAATAAAGATTTATTTTAACTTTAGTGTAATATAAGAGATAAACTTTTGTCTACATACACTACAAAAAATGGAAATTTTACCGGGGGTTATTTTGAATATTACTGGCGGTTTTAACTCCCAGAAAGTGCTTTACCCACAGTTGCGGTGACCGTCGGGAGAACATCCGACACTAAATATTTACTGGCGGTTTTTTGTAAACCTGCCGGAAATAGCGGGAGTTTTCTCGAAACCATCGAAAATAAGGGGGTTTTCTGAAAACCGCGGGAAATAGCGGGAGTTGTCTGGAAACCGTCGAAAATTCTAGGGATTTTGTCAAAACCGTTGGTACTTCCAAGGATTTTGTGAAACCGCCGGTAATTCCAAAGATTACTCTAAAACCGCCTGTACTGTCTGGGGTTCTCTCAATACCGTCGATACTTCGTATGTAGCTTTAAAAGTCTACTTTTTGTCATATCAGCCCACCCTTTCCCCACAATTACTTACTCCAATTTTTATTACATATGTAGTCTTCCTACTATTAACTCCTATTTTTAATTGTCTCTCCCCTTCTTATATCATAATTTAACCCTTTTATAAAATAAATAAAAAACTTCTTTCGTACTTGGATGAATTCAAAATATCGTTTTTTTATAAATTTAACAAATCCCTTTTATTACAATTTCCAATGTTTGAAAACGAAATCTAAATCAGAATAGAACATTATAACTATTATGGATTAAAGTTCTACTTAAGCTATGTGGAAATTGATAAAGGTGCCAAACTTTTCACCAAACTTACGACGAAGGGCAGAAGGAAGAGCAGTGGGTTTCTTCTCCAATGAAATAGCATGCTTTGAAATTTTTTTCACTTTAAGCTCCCTTAAGCCAAACCTAAGGGAACCTTTTCCGTGGTAGAGGTGATAATAAGTAAATATATTATATTATGTATTTGTGAAAAAAAGAGCACTATATTACAGTCCCAACAATAATATCTACTTGGTGGAATTCTTACAAGGGATATAAGCTGCTATATATATCGTTATGGAAGTAATGCAAGAAAGTAGTAAATTGGTAAGCATTCAAAGGAAAAGACAATTCGAGTAAATAAATATTTGACTATCATAACGATGAAAAGGTGCTAAGTATGTATCAACTTTGAAGAGACACTTATAAACAATGTTACAAATGTGCAAAATGACCAAACAATATGAATAATTCCAATTAAGCATGCTAACTTTGGTCCAAACCCAAACAAAGTAAACACATTTACCTAAAAATAAGAGACACCTTACACTCAATGCAACATAGTAAGCAAATCCACCATCAACATACGACAGAAACTGAAATATACGTACATATCTCATAACAAACTCATGAGAATCCTGGGAAGTAGTGCAAACATGTACCAAACATAACATCCAACATCTCAAATAAAACCTTTTACTTTGACTCAAAGATATTTGATAACAATATCTAATTTTCTTCTTCTTCATTACATCCATTGTTTGGCACACTCCCTTAATCAGATACCTATAATATAACATAATAGTTAGTCGATAATATATTTAATAAAAAAATCATACAAATAAATTTAACAATTATTACCGATAATCGTTGAAATAATGCAAACTGTGAAGGCAATGAGCCTTGATGATTTTGCAACAAAAGTGTCATCATTGCTTTCATTTCACTGACTTGTGATGTCAATGAAGATACCTATAATAGAAAAATTTATTTAAAAAGTAAGAAATATGATTGAGACGGTGTTGTAGATTCATATGCTTGAATTTTTTCCTACATACAAGGGAAAAAGGATGGAAACAGTGAAANAATGCTTAGGTTTGAAACATTCAATGGCTAATCTAAATAAGCAAAAGGGCAGTTATTTCAGTAGTCGCTTTCACAAAACTGAGAATCTTGATCACCCAACCTGGTATCTTTTTCATACCTGCAACTATAATTTCCTACAGGAAAGTAGAATCTTTGGGGGATATTGACCTTAATATTAAATGCTTAGAGCAGTTATTTAAACCTAGTGGAGGTAAAGTTGTTAACATAGTTATTTTCACAAGTTGATGATGTAAGCATAGTTGGTTATGATCTGTTTAACATTTTAATTATTATTATTATTATTATTATTATTATTATTATTGGTACCTACTTCTTTTATATTTATGTAAGATACAATACAACCGTTTAAGAGCAGCTTCAGGCACAAATTTCGATAACCATGCTAACAGGATAGTTTAGACTGAGGTATTATTTGATTCAGAACCTCTTGAATTCTTTCATGGGAATTCCTTGTCAAGGTTACCACTCTTCTTACTTAACTGACAGCATCAGAACATGATACTTGAATTAAATTATGATATTACATTTATATTGTGAGCAAAAAAGTTAAACATGTCAACGAAATCATATTTCACAGTTTAGCTTAATCATTTTAACTGGTTTTGACAGCTGAAGAAAACTTTATAAGATGCTGAGAGAAAATTACAAAAGTGAAAAGAAGATAAGAAACAATCATTTTAAACAAAATAATAAATTATAAAAACCATCCCAAGAAAAGAGAAAGAGATTCATTTCAACAAAGCTATCTATGAAACATTTTAATACTATTAACAAAATATTTTTGAATGTCATAAAAATAAATTTATAAAATACAGACTTTTTATGTCTAGCTTAAATCAAGAAACTTGTAATTGATCTCCAACTCAATTCACTGTTTAATAAATGTAAAGCCTTGAAATATGAGAGTCCACTAAGAGCAGAATATCAATTTGTGGTTGTGCATATACCTGCAAACAATGATATAGCATCCATTAATTATATATAGCAACAGGAATTCTAGAACCTAGTATTTTGTTTAAGAAAAACATATATTTAGCCATTTTTTTGAATTGGTCCAGTTGCTCCCTTTCAATTTATTTGTTTAGATTGAAAATAAGAATTATTATAAGGAAGATTTCTCAATGTGAGACACACTTGATATGGTGTAATTAATAAAAGGAGGATGTTTTAGTGTTTAGGTGTTGCATGGTAAGTTCCCTAGTTAAGGAAAAGCAGTAACCCTAGGATTAGGATGGTCCTAAGTAGCAACCAGAAATATACCTTTACCACCAAATCATATTTAAAAACATGTTCTATTATTTTATATGCATATTGAAGATACTTTTCAATTTTAAATATAAGTTCTCTTAAAATTCACCATTTCCGTCATCAAAGATTTCCTTTTTAATCTTATGTCATCTTTATGAATACTACTACTAACAACTAATATACTAGTGCCAAAGGCTCCTCGCTTCAAAAAGTGAGGGAGGATAATGTAAATAGTCTTTAACTTGTATAATATGGAAAGAGACTATTTCTGGACTCAAGCCCGTGACCAACATGTCACCAAGACACCTCCACAAATATAAAATTATAGTTTAATGCGAATTTATTTCATCTTTTAGCTAAGTTTCAATCATAAAAATAATCAAGTTCTACTGACAATTTTTTTTCCAAGCCAAGCTCAATTTTGAAAATTTGTCTAGTTTAAACAAATGACTGACCTAAGGGTGAAGAAATCAATAAATAAAAGGTTCATACTATACTGACAATAGTTTTACACTTATATAAAATAAATTCTACTTATTAATACGTAACTACTAGGTACCAGTGCTATCAGGTCACTTGTTAGCATTCTCGTTAAAATACAAATAATAATTAATGTCATTCATTCCAAGCCAAAATAAGGCACCTCTTGGTTTAAGGCACCTCTTGGTTAGCACAGTGTTAACGGATTGGCAAGCGTACCAAATCGTTCAAGTAATAAAAATGGTAAGATCAAGTATCGTTTTTCCAAGAGACTCACGACACTAAACTGTTGTGCTTTTGTTTAACCAATCAAGACTATAAGAATAATATTTTGGGATTTTTATAAAGTGCAGAAAAAAAAAAAATGAATGCAATTTGATCAATTGAGGTTAAACACAAAAGTGGATGGATGAATGGAGTTGTTGGGGGTTTACAATTTCATCCAATCCGCTCTCTCTTATTTACTCCTCTTGAATTATAAGCTTGATTAATTAATTGTCATGCAACTTTCTTAGCCTACCCTTAACCCGATCCCTCGGCGAAAAGAGCCTAATACTAATTTCTGGCTTGCTATCCCTAGCCTCCCCTAGCAATTAATACAGCATTATAGAGCAGAAGTTAAAAGCAATTGATCGTCCTACCCCTATCCCTAGGTGGTATTGCATAATCAAGAAATTACTCACCAGTTCATGACATTACTGTACGTCCCCGTATCAATAAAGACAAACATCAGTTATCGAATGAGTTAAACGATAAAGGCATTAAGCACAGATGAGAACCTAACAATTAACAATCAAAACATATGGAAACCATATAAATAAACAAGAGTTTCAATAAAAGAGAGTATCAAAAGATTACATTGTTTCCCCCAACAACAATAGGGTTTAGTTCACCATAGTCATGGTGAAACTAGATGAAAAATGGAATGAAAGAGATACAAACCCTAAAAAGGAGAAAAGGAGAGCTGTCACCATCTCCAAATCTATCCCAAAGGGGTGAAAAGTGTGTTTTTGTGCCTAAGCCATCAAAAGATCCAAACCCTAAGACGTTATGGCCTTTAAATAGGGCATAAAAATAACATAAAACAAGCCCAAGCTCAAACAAATCATAAAAAACACAGAAAACAGGTACAAGCCCAGCAGACACCGCCCGGCGGAACAAGTGTGGCGCTCGGCGGTTTCCCACAAATCGCACTACCGCCCGGCGGTAGGGGTCTACCGCCCGGCGGTTTCCCTCAAAACCGCCCAGCGCCAACACCAGGTGCCTACTCCTCGTCCTGGACCGCCCGACGGTGTAAGTTGCTGCCGGGCTGTGCGTCGACTCTTCAGATCTTAAATTTTCTTCTCTTTTCTTGAGTCTACGACCTTTATCTTCAACTTCATTCTTCATTTTCTCAGAAATGCTACAAAATAATGCAAAACAAGCATAATATCGCTAAAAACAGCTTTTGACTCTCTACAGACTCATTTATTTAGTTTTGCTTGATTCTATGCTCATTCCAAGTAGTAAAAGGCGTAATTTGGTCTAAAATGACATATGAAAATAACTGTTTTTCAACCTTCATCACACAGAATACAGATATCACCATCTAAAATTCTCCAACAAGTAAAATAGATGGCTCTACAGCTTTTACTAACATGTTAGGACATTAGTGAAAAGAAACTTTAATACAACTTGCCGAACACTTTCAATTACCTAAAAAACACAAGTATTAAATGGATTTTGTTTTACAGCTACAATATAATCTGTTTTAAGTGAAGATATATTGCACAGGTTTTACAGCTACAATATAAGGCACCGTATGTTAAAACAACACGATCCAAACTTAATGCCAACCTAAGAATCACTTTAACTACAAAACATTTGTTTGTACCATATACTAGGTTATGTGGTGGCAAAGTGTATTATGGCAAAACAACAAATTGAATACGCTGAACAGAAATTAGAGTTTTAATACTCAAGTAGACAAAAAAAAAAAAACAGTTCAGACAATAAAACTTGGCACCGAACAAAGCATCGATGTATTGTTAGCAAAACAAGTTACCTTGGTCAGCACATAGAGAGCAAAATGAATACGGAAATTCTCTAAACAATGATTGAATGATGAAAGTATTGGAAAGGACATATTATTGAGGGAAAAAATGATAAAATAACAAGATAATCCTATCCATTTACCAGAAAGCAGACAGGCTAATCAACAGCTATAAGGAGGTGCCACTGCTTTGCCCTCTGTGGAGGGTGCATGCACCATGATGACCAACAAAGGACAACAAACCTTAGCCCCTATTGCACCAGATTTCGCTGACAAATTTTCTAAGTCCAAATCCTCGCCTCTAAAAAGAAAAGAAGATGCAAAACTCGTAGTCATTAACAGAATCACTGCAACGATTTGCCAAAATAGTCGGCAGAATGCTGAAACATCTAGAAAAGAATGCATAACATCTAGAAAAGAATGCATCCCACACAAACTCTCTAATCTCAACCATCCCTCGTTTTCAAAACACTAGGATTAATTGGCTGGTCGGTTGAAATCCGGAAACACACAACATGCAGACACAAAGCAATAACAACATAAAACCCACATCGAAGCTTGAATTTCACTCCAGCGACAAGAGAATCAAAAAGGAAGTCTCAACTAAAACAAGAAACAGGAAAAAGCAAAATTACAGATCCACACTACAGTTCATCAGTTGAGAAAGGAAAGAAACAGAAAAACGAAAAAGAAGCAGAGGCAGGTTCGAGGAAGAAGAAGAAATTAAAACTCACAGCTAGAAACGAGGTGATTCAGTTAATTCATCCCTAAGACTCACCGAACCCCGCATCTGAGTTGAGAAAGCCGAAACCAAACGCGAAATTGGAATATTTTCCGAAATTCCCCTCTGATCTAGCAAGACGTGACTAGAATTGGGAATCTAAGGAGCAAGAAAAGCCCTACAAAGAGAGAGCGAGTAAAAGCATGTTCAAAATTAAAAGGAAGTGAATAGGATTAGAGAGAAAAGGAAGAAGGAGAAGCTTACCGATCAAAGAGAACCTGAATTGCAAATGGAAGCTGTGAGAAAGGGATCTAATAGCACTGAAACAATTGATGCACAAATGCTAAGAAAGCACCACGATGCCTCGAAGCCTCGACGACGAACAAAATTCTCAGCCCAAACAAGGAAGAACAACACGAAGATGGTGCAGGAAATTTGGGGGAAAATGATTCTCGTGAAGTTTTAGGGGAGCGAGGAAACGAAGGCAATGAGCGAGAAAATAGGGTTTGAGGACGAAGGCAGAGAGAGAAGGTTTGAGGGTGAAGGTAGAGAAAATAAGCTTATGATATTTAGGAAATGATTATGGCAGAAGAAATGAGGTGCGGGGGGCAGATAAATATTTTGGCAATAACATTAAAATACTTAGGGGCGGGTTAAACTGCCGGAAATTTTCTAGGTTTATACCACCGCCGGAAACTAACCCCCCTTAAAATATATTATTGTTGTAGTGATAAGACGCTTGCTTATTTTGCTCATATAATTTGTTAGATGAATTAAGAGATAATTTCTTTTAGAAACTGTTTTTGATTTTTTGATTTATTTAAACAATTTTATCTAGAAAATATTATTTATAATCTCTGTGTTATAAAATATTTCGTTCATTAGACTTTATTATTTTTAACAACCTTTCACTTTTGACCATATATAGATTTTAGGATATTCCTGAAAGCCGTTTCCTAACGTTTGGTGCTAGAATAATATTTTAAACATTCTTCTTAGACCTTCTATTACATACGTTTAGAAATGTTTTCTTTCCTTTGGATACTTTTTCTATGAAAAATATTTCATTGATCGTTATTTAATAAGCTTCAAAATTCGAGTTGTCAAACATTCTGATTTGTGTCAACAAATAAAACAAATAAGAGGATCAAACAACGTATATTATTGTAAAGAAATTGTGAAAAAAAAAAAAAAGACATCTTTGTATGATACCTTCCATTCTCTACACCGGTCATGTAAGAAAAATTACTTTAGTAACTTGTATCATATTATTCACGAAAATAAAAATAAATTAAAACATAAAAGTAACGGTTGACAGTTATGTAACGATTCTATTGGGCATCTCAATCTAATAACTTGATCATGTTTATCCTTCTAGGGTTTCCATAATTCCCCAAATTAATTTACGCGTTTCTGAATGAATCTCAAAACTCGCAGTCTAAGATTTTGACTCTTCCATAGCTTGGATTCCCCCACTGCACAACATCGTTTCACAGGGTACGATGTTTTGATCCTTATTCCAAATACAGGAATTTCACATCTCATGTTCTGTTGATTGGGACATTTAGATGGTGCATGTTAGTTGTTTCATTCAGAATATTTCGTAATCTTGAAAGGTTTTAAATTGGAGTGTAATGCTGTAGTTTAAAAGGTCGATTTTATTCGTGATTTATTTCTTTATAATTTTATGAATCTCAAAATGTCAATTTAAATTTTCAAAGTTTTATTACTAAATAATTCTTTTAGCCTTGAGATTCATTAAATTGTACATGTATTTATCTTTTTTTCCTTGGCTCGGTAATTTTGAGTGGGCGATTTTTGTTATTTATACATTTTTTAATCGTCTGCTTTGCATACTTCAATGTTAACTGATGTTCAGATTACTAGCTTGATTCAGTTATTGGAGTGGTAACTAATCAAGCTTATTTGAGTTATTTAGTGTTATTGTCCTTAATAGTTCCATTGTTTTCATGAACCGAGTTCATGATTGAAGCATATTGTTGTCTCCTTTTCCTTCTAGCATCTCAAAATGAATAATGCATCTCTTGCCGTGAGATTTTAGTGGTTTTCCTTTGCTTTTGTTGGTTGGAGAGTTATTGATGTTGTTGCTGTTAGTTTTTGTTATTTATTTTCACAATGCTGAGAAGCTGCATTTGGAGAATGGAATATAGATTTTTGATCTTTTGGTGAAAATTTGTTATGTACAGACACGGTCAGGATCAAGGAGAAGATAGTTTTCATGGCTTATTTTCTTTGATGTGCTTGGGTGGTTTCGTCCTGGGAATCAACTTGATAAGCAGGCTGAGAGATATGGTATTCTGTATTGTTTTCTATAGTGAGGATACCTTGTCCTGTTTTTCTTTGCTTGTCTTATTTCATTTGGAAAAAAGTTTAGGTGTTCAAAAGAAAAAGTAATCACTTGGTGTCTTTAACCTCCATGGATACTGATAACTTTTCTGAAGCCGGTTGTGATCCTCAACCTCCATGTTTTGATGTATCCGATGTTGTTTATTTTCAATATCTTGTATTTGTTCATGTAATAGGTAACTGGAAGTGGAAAGTTGAAGAGCGTATAAGCTTTTTAAGAGTGTTGCAATGACTTCCGATGAAAATATGACATTCAAATCATACCAGGACAGGGCTAATTTGTTTGTGAAGGAATATTTACTGGCAGACTCTCTGATTCCATATACTTCTGTTATCAGTGGCATGTTAGCTTGCAAGATGGTATTCACATTTGTAAATGTTGTCGTTCTAATTTCCTCAAGAATGTCTTATAAGACACATTAAATTTTTCATGGTTTCCCAATCTTTAATTATTTCATTTCCTGTTTTCCAGGTCTTCGATCTTACTCAGTTTCTTGGTTCTAATTACTTTAAGATTCATTCCAACTTCTCCAAAGTCCAACGTATTGAGTGGAATAACCGGTGACTGGATACTATGAGTAGAAAAGTTCTTCTGCTTTGCTGAGTGAAACAATATGTTAATAGAATTTTGTTCTTTGTGCAGTGCTGTATCAACTACGCATGCCATTTTCATAACAACTATATCATTGTACTTGGTGTTTTGCTCAAGTCTATTTCGGGACAACCCTTCTTCTGAACTTATTACTGTTCGAAGGTCTACACTATCAACTTTTGCACTGGGGGTAAGAGCAATCTGAATTGGTATCAGAGTTAAACTATGGAATCTATATTCTTATTCCTGCATATGTTTACATGGCGCTGAGTAGTTTCCTGTTCAAATGGAGTTCCACTACATGTGATAGTAAAGAATTTCAAATATTGTAAATTTGCATGTTGGGAAAAACCCAAAAGAATCTCATCCTAAAATGATAAAGAAGATGCATTCTAGAGCTGAGAAAATTATGCATGTTGCAACAGTGAAGCAACGTTCAACAACAGTTTTTTTAGCTGCTTCTCCAATGACGGACCTTGGTTTGATTACTATACAAGAACAAGCTCAACGAATTCTTAAGCTTGAATAGATCACAGAACATCTAAAGGCACAAAAGAACACAAAAGATCTATATACCACAGAATTAGCAATCAATATAAATGGTTTCTAAACGATGGTAGTTCAATATAAATTAGTTAAGATAGAATATTCATGAGTAAGTTACTTGAGGTGTTAGTTAGATATAAATGGGAAAGAAGGAGAGAAGAGGGGAAAGGAGGTGAATTTTGTACATTGAGTTTTAGCTCTTTGTAAAGGGGAAACCCTTAAAGGAGAGAGTGCTCTCCTATTTCTTATTCTTTTCATTATATTCAATAAAAACCTTTCCCCTCTACTTCTTTTCTATTTATTTCTAACTATCTACTCAAGTAACTGACTCATGAATATTCTAATTGTCTTAATTAATTTCTCTTCTCTGAATATTCTAAAGAGATGCTATAAGTTTGTTATGCTTAGAAAACATTCTTGATAATATTCATTGAATGTCAAATAGAAAATGTGACAAGAGAACTCCAAATTCATTTTGCTGGTTCAGATTAACAAGATTTTTGCATGATTTCACATACGTGCAAGTTCCAAATCCCCAACACAGGACGTGTTGGAGAAGGTTTACTTATAATTGCAATTCCAAATCCAGAAATAAATAAACTTTGGCAATCAAACACAACATTCCTGCGAGGAGCTGTTGTTTTAATTGTTACGTAGACTAGATTTGAAAGTTTTATCAGATCCTCAGTCACCTATCCCTCCATTAGCATACTATTCTGTCTTTTCCATAATCTCTTTTTGCATCTTCTCATTTTCTTGGTGTATGTATTTGTTAGGTTCCTTTATTCAAGGAACCGAACAGCAGCTCTATGCTCTCACACACACTCAACAGTACAAAGGAATATGTATGTATTTGTATTTCTATTTCCTCTGTAATGTGTAGAAAAGAAAATACAAGTATCAGTCTCTCCCCCAGGTAAGCCTCCCTTCCTCCACTGGCCAAGAGGTCTGGTCTCAATTCCAAAATAATATCTGATAATCCTCTCTCCACCTATTTTGTTATTATTTATATCCTCCCTCTACTAACAACTAACTTCTTTTATTCCTAACATTACTCTACCCCTCAAAATCAACCTTGTCCTCAAGGTTGATGTCAGGGAGTTGTTATCTGAGGTAATGCTCCTCTTTCCAGGTGGTGCCCTCCAAATTCTGGTCTGAAGGCTCGAGTGGTGGCAAATCCTCCTCTAATGTCTTCCATTCTTCTTTGATTCTATTAACATCCCACATTCTGGTCACCTCTTTTTCAAAACTATAAGCTTGGAGAAAATGGTCTTTGATGTCTTTCAAGGCTTCCAACAGCTCTCTCTCCCCTCTACAGGTCCCTCTTTATTGGGAGTTAAGTCACTCTCTTCTGTCTCCCCCTCCACAAATTCCGCTTGGCTCAAGCTCCAAGCCAGAGTCACGGTTTCAATCTCTTGTAGTATATAAGCTAACTCTTTGGATTCAGAAATGTTTTCTTTGCCTATTGGCTTGTGTTCTTTAGAAGACTGATTCAAGTCTGGCATTACAACCTGCAAGAAGCAAAAACAGCCAAGTATATTCCCACCAGCATCAATTCTCTTTTTTGCTGTTATATAACTCTCAACAAATTCTCCATTTAACCAGGCTAGACCTTTGCCCATGTGTAACATATCCAATCCAACTAGTTCATCTCCAGGTGGAGCATCCACAATAGTCTTGTATCATGTCAATGGCGGCATTTATGGTGGTTCTAAAGTAGATGTCCAGTTGACATTACTCAACCCATGTCCCTGGTATAGCTTTAGGTGTTCTCTTTGCACTCCAATCTTGTAAGTCCAACCATATGAAGGAAAGTCTATTGTCCCATTGTTCAATCCCTTAATCTTCACACTTGTGAGTCCTGCCCCCACAAAGTCATAAAAGGGTTTCAGCTATCTGTAAGCCAACTTGATATTCCTGATTCAACATAGAGAGCATGACTTGTAGACTCAATTAGAAGAACTGGTTTGCTTCCCTTTTTGAAGAACTCTTCATATTCACCAACAAATATACTTGTGGTATGCCATAGATAGTCAGTGGTATCTTTCGTAGTATTGATGAAATCAACAAAACCATTTTTGACAAAGTCTGTTGTTCCCCATATTCTTGGTTTCTCCTTCACAATGTCCCATATTAAAGAATTTACACCTTTATTTGATTGCTGCAAACTTCCGGGAATAATTGCAAACATTTGTCTTGGAATTAACCTTCACTGTGTTGAACACTACATTCTTGCAATAAGGAAGAATGCTAACTGACCAAGTTGGCAAGCGATATGATGTATTCCGAAATTCCACTATTCTATCATTTTTATCATCAGAATTAGAAATAAAAATAGTGCATGCTCCGGATGAGTCAGTATAGACATCAACCTCCACAGAAGGACCAAGGGAGATATTAACTGGTTTCCCATTAAACAGTACATGCTCGCATAACTTGAGAGCTCTATGAAGTTCCTTAAGATGTCTCCATTTTGGAAGTTAGGTAGCCCACACACATCTATGGGGGCATCATAGTCATAACTTGTAGTAATGAATGGACCGCCAGCTGTCCGTCCAAAATTTGTTCCTCCGTGATACATGTAGTAATTGTGTACGCTTCCACCTTTTTGGAAGAAACGAGCAACAGAAAATGCAACATCTTCTCCTGGCCTGTTTTTAAGTCTCTGGCAAGTGTACCAGATCGTTATCAAGTAATATAAAATGGGTTAAGTCCAAGTATTGTTTCCCAAAGGACTCTTAGGCCTTACTTTTTATGTAAACCAATCGCATAAGACTTGAAAAGAAATTAATTTTGGGTTTTTAAATGCAAGAACAAAAGTAAACATGCAAATGCAGTGAATAAATTGGCTAAAGAAACTATGAATGAATGGAGTTGTTGGGGTTTGCAATTTCATCTTATCCACCCTCTTATATCTACTTTTCTCATCTAATTTGCTTATTTATCATATTGTCATGCAAACTTTCTTGGTCTACCCTTAACCCAATTCCTTGGCGAAAAGAGCCTATTACTAATTACCGGCTTGCTATCCCTAGCCTTCCCTAGCAATTAATAATGCATGATAAACATAAGCAAAATATAATTGATCGTCCTACCTCTATTCCTAGGCGGTATTAGCATAATCAAGGAATTCCTCCAGTTCATGACATTAATGTACGTTCCCATATCAATAAAGACAAACAACATTTACCGAATGAGTTAAACGATAAAAGCATTAAGTAAAGGTAAGGAACCCAACAATTGATAAAGATAAGCATATGTAAGCATATGTAAGCATATAAAGAAGATAAGAATTTTGATATAAGAGAGTTTCAAAAGATTACATTGTTCCCCAACAACCTAGGGTTTAGTTCACCATAATCATGGTGAAACTAGATGAAATATAATGAAAGAATGGAAAAAATAACCCTAAACTTGGTAGATTGGAGCCTAAGCATCCAAGGAACCTCCTCCAAGATGTGTGGAATAGCTCTGGACGTTTCTCTCTGCCAAAAGATTGAGTTTTGATTCGCACTAGGGCTATATATAATCCAAAAAGATAACAAAAATATTACAGAATCTGAGCTAATAAAAACAGACAACTGCCCATGCGCCTAAGTAAACTGCTCATCGGTTTCTCCTTTGCCCTTGATCGCTCTGGACGCTCAGCGGTCCATCCTGACGCTCAGCGGTTCACTTGACCCTTCTTTTCATCCCTTTTCTTCCTCTTTCACGGGTCTAAGTCCACCTTACTTCACTTCCATCTTCAATTCACCTTAAAACCCTGCAAAACAATGTAAAAACACGCATAATATCTCTAAAACCAACTTTTGACTCTCTCATGACTCAACTAAGTGTTTTACTTGATTTTAAGCTCATTCTAAGTCATAAAGGGTGTGTTTTGATATCAAATTTAAGTATGAAAATAACGGTTTTGAGACCGTTATCACCTGTGAGGATCTCTGCCCCCAAAAGTCTTAAACCATCTAGGCTAGTTCTCAGTCCAAATTTTGGGCCTATTTGGAGAAGTGGGTTTATATTGGTCACAGTAGAATGAATTGCATGTATCAATCATAGGTTCTGGAGCAACCCATTGCTGGCACATTATCCAAGGGACACCAGTATTCTGAAACACAGCCATCTTTGCAACCCACAAGGCATATTTCTTACCATCCTCTTTATAAAAATTTTCATAGTATCCATATTCATTTTCTATCTGTATTGTCCTAGGAAGAAGCTTTCTGTTAAGCAAAAGAGTTCCCTTAATTGTGCGATCCATGTGAAAGAGACGACACTACATCAGCAAAGGAGGTTGATGTGTGCTCAGCTTCAGCTCCGTTTCTCCCATTCCCTTACCCATATCCTCCAGATCCAAGAGATTGTTAATTTCCTCATCTTCTTCATCTTCCTGCCCTCTGTCGGTGTTGACAGGTCCCTCTTGTCGCCCCTTTGCCATCTTCTCACAAACAGTGCCCTGATTTACTCTGGCAAACCTCCGCGTCAGAGTGTCGGTGAACATCTTCCAAGTCGGATGCCTGGTTTTCTCTCACCAAATCTGTTAGGTTCCTTTATTCAAGGAACCGAACATCAGCTCTATGCTCACACACACACTCAACATTATAAAGGAATATGTATGTATCTGTATTTCTATTTCCGCTGTAAAGTGTAGAAATTCCCAAGGAAGCCTCCCTTCCTCCGCTGGCGAAGAGGTCCAGTCTCAATTCCAAAATAATATCTGATAATCCTCTCTCCACCTATTTTGTTATTATTTATACCCTCTCTCTACTAACAACTAACTTTTTTTATTCCTAACAGTATTCTTCTAATATTTCCTTTTCCAGATATTCATTATATTTTTTACTTGTAACGATTGAGATTGACTTGCTTGAACTGTTATCTTCTTGGTTCTCCTGATTCATTCAATAACCATTTTGTGATCTGCATGACTTTGTTTTATGCGGTGAAGTCTTTGTTTACTATGTTTAATATTTATTGTAACAGGTTTCTGTTGGGTACTTCATTTCTGATCTAGGGTCGATATTATGGTTTTTTCCTTCTCTTGGTGGATATGAGTATGTAAGGATAATATCTTTTTGACGTGCAAAGTTTCATCCAACCTGTCTCATAAAGTTGAACTGTCTTATTCAGTTTTAAGATATTTCACTTGATAGGAGACCTGCTGGAGATGATTATGGTCAGGGTTTAACCTGACTTCATATTAACATTGCTTCAGGTGATTCATCATCTGTTGTCTTTAGTAGCAGTAGCATACTCAATGTTGAGTGGGGAAGGACAGCTTTACACGTTCATGGTCCTCATCTCTGAGACAACTACTCCAGGGATCAATTTAAGATGGTAAATTTTTCTTTTAGTTGAATTTTAGTAACTCGGTATTTTTATTTCTCATTGTTAATGTTGTGGTGTCTGTGAAGGTATCTTGATGTAGCTGGAATGAAAAAGTCCAGAGCTTATCTCATCAATGGGATTGTAATATTCATTTCTTGGCTGGTGAGTGTAGTTTGTTTGAAATACACACAAGTACGTATGCTCATACACATACACAGTAAAAGTTTTTTTTATTGTCATCCAATCAAGCATTATCATATTTAGTAAGGTTGAAAGAATTCGTGTTCTTATCTTATGGGGTTGCTTACCAAAATGGTCCATCTGCAGGTTGCTAGAATACTTCTGTTCATATACATGTTTTACCACGTCTACTTGCACTTTGATCAGGTAATAACTGTTCCTCCCCTGAATTTAAAAATTGTCTACTGTGCACTGTGCTTTATTGGAAAAAGCACAAAAATGGTGCAATTTTGTCTTCAAGTTGGTAATTTGAAGTCTCGTAAACTAGGTATGACTTGATTATATTGTATTAAGCTGACATGAACTCAGTTTAAATCTCAGTACACTAACGTCAAACTAAGTTGGCACGGCTACGATTAAAATTAAACAAAAATTACAATAAACTGATTTCATACCAAAAAGGTAAGACACTTTAAAATGAAATCTTATCAAGTTGACACGACTTCAAAATTTTCCCATTTTGATAATTTTGAAGTTAAAATTCCATCACTCTGGTGCTTTTGCTATTGATAGCAGATTTTTCCATTCAGTTCTTGGCCTCTTAAAATTCAAAATATGTCTGCACATTATTGTCTTGGATGATAACTGGCCTGCAGAATGTTTCTTGTACAAATATCAGGAAAACAATGTGGTTTGAAATGGTAAGAATCACAGGTTTGTGAAATTATTCAACAGGTTGAGCAGATGCACCCCTTTGGGCAGATACTAGTTGTTGCTGTGCCAGTGGTGCTATCTGTTATGAACTTGGTTTGGTTTGCAAAGATTATAAAAGGGTTGAGGAAGACATTGGCAAAGAGACAGTGAAATAATCTTGTTATAGAAACTTTTTGAAGAAAATGTATAGGTTAACACTACCCATGTTGATATCAACCTCACATTGCTTCCCATGTGGATCTGAACTTATTGTATAAACATTTCTGTTTTTTAATATTTATAAATATATAGACCAAAGGTGATTTACGTGCAACATAGTTAAGTTTTATATTTTCTATTAATCTCTTATTCTTATTCATTTTATTTTTATTCAATGGTTCTAGATCATTTTAATAATATTATTTGTAGTTTGACAAATAATTAATTAATATTACTTATGTCATTAATAGTCTAATATATTTATCCACTTTTACGTGAGAAAATGCCACATTAATAGTCTTTTCCTTAAATTAAGAGTGTAAAAGAAAAATAACAATTAATATATTGAAATGGTCATATATTTTATAAAAATGTTTAATTCATTTTTTTTCTATAAAGATTAAAATTTTATTTGAGATTAATATCCTAAAAGCTTATATAACTAACCATCCTAGTCAAGAATATTCATATAACTACATATATTTGTATAAATCTGAAAATACTAGTAAGAACATGAATCTTCTTAATTTTATCTCTCTCTCGTTTTTTTTTTTTTCTACTAATATAAGCTCAGATCAAGTATAATCATTCACTTAAAAAATATTTAAAATACCATAAAAATATATACATTCTGCTTACAATACATAAAACACATATAACAATACTGTCAATTATATAAACATATAATCTCCATTTATCAATATTTCACTAAAGGAAACGTCACTTAAACAAAGTAAAAAGTTGTTGTTCTCTTGAATATCTATTTTATTTTTGCTTTAGTGAAATCCCTCGTTTAAGAAAAAGTAAATCAAAACAAAAATATATGTAGAATTGTAAAATAGGTTTGATATGTCATGAAATCAATCTAAAATATGTCAACCTTTCAATATAAATCAAACATCATTATATAGCTATTTTATTTTTCATAATATCAATAAACATGTTATAACAATTGACTACTTAAAAAGCTCAAGTTCAAATTAAAGCTAACATATTAGTTCATTACTAATTTTACCAACCTCTTAATTCCATCAATTTCTTCTTCCAACAAGACTCATTTCTCGAAATTTTAATTCCAAATTATCGAAACTGAAGATGAACATATCAACATTACAAACAAAGAAGTTTCATCATATAAAAATTTAACACTGTAATTAACCATACAAGTTTTCTCTTAAATCAGTTATCAATATCTCATGACACAAACTTAAAATGAAGTAAAAATATCAAGTCACTTTATCTCTATATTTGTGGGCTCTACTAGAAAAGAATTCAAAGACTAGAAAAAATTAGGAAAGTCCTAGCTTATTCTTAAAAGACTCAAAAGCATAATTTGATTGGGCGAAATTATTGACAAATATCAGAGAAAGCATGGCAAAAGGATATGTGTCGCAAGCATAAATCATGTTGCTCAATGACTCATCTTATTAAATGGGTAACGTGTGAATATATGCAGTGAGTGGAAGAGAGAGAAAAAGTAAATAACAGAAAGATCATAATAGAAAATGTTATCAGCACCGTATTCACACACGAAACGTGAATAAAAACTAATATGATTAAGACCCTCCCTCAAGCTGAGAATAGAGATTGAACATTCCCAGCTTGGTACTAAGATCAGAAAACAGAGAAGGAGATAGAGATTTGGTAAAGATGTCTGCAAGCTGTTGAGAAGAAGACACAGGAAGCAACTTTACCAGTCCCGAGCGAACTTTTTCATGAACTAAATGGAAGTCAATGTCGATATGTTTGGTGCCCTCATGGAAGACCTGATTGGTAGCAATTTGGAGGGCAGATTGATTATCACAATAGAGAAGAGTTGGTTGCTTGAAGAGTATGTGTAAGTCAGTGAGCAGATAAGTCAGCCATTGGAGCTCACAGGTGTTGGTGGCAAGGTCACGATATTCCGCATCCGAGGAGCTACGAGAAACTGTAGGTTGCTTTTTAGAACGCCAGGAAATAAGGGACTCCCCAATGTAAACTGAAAAACCTGTAATGGAGCAGCGAGTGTCGAGACAACCCGCCTAGTCAGAGTCGCCGAATGCTTTTAATTGAATGAAGCTTTTAGTTGAGAAAAAGAGGCCTAAACCAGGAGCCTGCTTTAGATACGGTAGAATGCGAAAAGTTGCCTGAGAATGTGCAGTCGTTGGAGAGGACATAAATTTACTGAGATGATGCACAACGTAGGAGATATCAGGGCGAGTTGTAGTTAAATAAATTAAGCGGCCAAGAAGCCGACGATAGGAGGAAGAGTCAGGAAGCGGGGTGCCAGATGAGGTGGAAAGTCGAGTAGTATAATCCATCGGCGTGGCAACAGGGCGAGATGCTAACATACAACAATCTTTCAGAATATCGAGAATGTATTTCCGTTGAGAGAGATGAATTCCAGTGCTGTTGCGAGCAACCTCTAGACCCAAAAAATATCGAAGATTGCCCAAGTTCTTTATTTTAAAAGCATTATCAAGGATATTGGTTACAGTGGTAATTTCTTCAATATTATTTCCAGCAAGAACGATGTCATCCACGTACACAAGAATAGCTGTAATAGATGACTCAGAAATCTTCAGAAATAGAGAATGATCAGAAGCGCATTGTTTATAGTCATGTTGAATGAGAAATGAAGAGAGCTTTGCAAACCATTGGCGACTGGCTTGCTTTAAACCATAAATGGACTTTGAAGTTTGCACACTTGGTTAGGAAAGACAGCAGGAACACCGGGATGCAGATTCATGTAAACTTCTTCATCTAATTCACCATGAAGAAAAGCGTTATTCACATCCAGTTGTTTGAGATGCCAATGAAAGATTGCAGCTAGAGCTAATAATAATCGAACTATGGTGAGTTTTGCAAGAGGGGAGAAAGTTGCAATGTAATCCAAACCTTCCATTTGAGTGTATCCCTTGGCTACAAGTCGCGCTTTATAGCGTTCAATGCTACCATCAGCATGATATTTAATCTTATAAATCTAGCGACAGCCTATGATGTGTTTATTTGGTGGTAGAGACGTGGGAGTACAAGTTTGATTTGGGTTTAAAGACTCCAATTCAGCTTTCATGGCCTCTTCCCAACAATCATATTTTACAGCTTCAGCATAGCAATGAGATTTGGGAATTGTGGAAATGGAAGAAATAAATAATTGAAATTTGTTAGAAAGATGAGAATAAGACAAATGATCTTGAATGGGGTAATGCATACCTGGATGAAGATTGGTAGTAGTTGATGTGAAGGATTGATGGTAGTCTTGGAGATAAGAAGGGGGATGATGAGCACGACTGGATCGTCGTAACTGGTGTGAAGGGGAAGTCGGTTGTATAGGAGTAGGAGAAGGGGAAGGCGTCTGGGCAGGGGTATTGGAAGAAAGGAAATCAGTTGAGAGGGAATTAGGCAGAAATGGAGATGGGGAGACAGTGGAAATATCAGAACCAGTAGATGAAAGGTGAAGGAAGGGAAAGTGATCCTCATAAAAGTAAATATTGTGTGAGATGACAATGTTACGGGTATGAAGGTCATAGGCAAGGTAGCCTTTAGTAGTGGGTGGGATGCCAAGGAAAACACAAGGATGAGCTCTTGGGTCTAATTTCTTACAGTGGGAAGTAGACGTAGAAATGTAGCATAAACAGCCAAACACTTTCAATGCAGAGATATCACATGTATGACCATAAAGTTGTTGAAAAGGTGTTTTATTATTGAGAAATGGTGTGGGAATAATATTAATCAAATAAGTGGCATGCAAAAGCGCATAACTCCAAAAACATGGAGGTAAGTTGGAATGAAAAAGTAAAGCACGAGTAATATTAAGTAAATGTTGATGCTTGCGTTCTACAATTCCATTTTGTTGTGGAGTTTCGATACATGATGTTTGATGTATGATTCCTTTAGAAGCAAAAAATTCATGCATAGATAAGTCTGTGCGAATGATTTGGACATGAGAATGAAACTATTTTTCAGCAAAAGCAATGAAGTTAATGATGAGTTTGCGAGTGTCAGCTTTATTATTCATTAGAAAAACCCAAGTGCAACGTGTATTGTCATCCACAATTGTGAGAAAAAATCTGTGACCATGCAAAGATGAGGTGGAGTAGGGTCCCAAATATCCATATGCAAAAGAGAAAAAGGTTTTGGGGCATGTGAGTGACTTAGTGAAAAAGGAAGCTTGCGTTGCTTTGCATAATGATAGGAATTACAAATGAAATTATCATTTATGGTCAAACATGGATATATCTTCTGCATAGTGTGTAGACGAGCATTGGATAAATGGCCAAGGCAAAAATGCCATAGGTCAATAGGTAAAATGTTACAATTAGGATGAACAATAAAGGAATGGATTCGGTGAGGGTTGAAATGTTGAGGGAACATATGGTAAGGTGCATTCAAAACTAATTTAGACAGAGAAATAAGATTGAAGGTAAATGAGGGAACATATAAAACATCAATAAGATAAAATGTGGAAGTGAAGTGGACAATTCCAGCATGAGTGGCTGTGGCTCGATGGCCATTAGGGAGGTTAACAGTGATAGGAGCAATGGTATGATAGGATGTAAAAAATTGAAGAGAATAGGAAACATGGTCTGTGGCCCCTGAATCAAGGATCCAGGGAGCAGTGTTGAATGTGTGTGTTATGCAAATGATGGGTTGAATGCTACCTGAAGAGTGTGGTGTGTGTATGGAAGAAGAAACCGAACCAATTTGATTAATATGTGTAGGATTGGAAGTTGATGCTGAAGCAGTATTAGATGGTTGTTGAATCAAGGCCAATAAAGCTTGGTATTGTTGAGGAGTAAACCGAATATCAGGAATCTTAGAAGTATACGTATCCTTATAAGGCAAGAAAAATTGTAATTATATACAGCCAAAATCCGTATGTAACTCCAAAAATCCATATATAAAATAGTATTACATACGGATTATCTACGGACAAAAATCCATATATAAAAGGGTCGTAGCTAATATTATATACGGATTTTTCCGCATATAATTACATACGGAAAATCCGTATATAAAATTCGTATGTAATTATATAGGGACAAATCCGTATATAAAATCCGTATATAGTTCACATACGGAAAAATCCGTATGTAACATTGTTTATAAAAAAAATGTTTTATTAAACACCTGCACGTACATTAATTACAAAACTTGTAATATACATACAACCAACCACCACAATAACTTTTATTTAACACCATATCAAACATTTCACATTAAAAATAATTATATATTATTTAAAAATAACTTTTATTTAACACCATATCAAACATTTCACATTAAAAATAATTATATATTATTTAAAAATCATTATCAAATAAGTTTACAAGATGCCTAATATCATAAATAGATTGTACTGTTCGTAAGACGTCAAATAATATAAATTCTATAACATAAAATGACAATTCTATAGTTTCCTAATAATCACCATCTTGGAGTTGATCTTGTCATTGCACTCCATCACCGTGATAGCAACTTCACCACATATTGCTTTTTCTCTTCTCCTTATTACACTACAAGAAAAATCACAGTAATATATGTTGTGTTATTCTTTTCAAAACAAAATGTTTAGTCCGTTACTCAGTTTCCCATAGTGTGAAATGTTATAGGGCAAGAACTTATCACCATGTCAATAGTTGTCAAAGCAGCAATATGCAACTGCTCCAATACTAGCATTAAAGCAACAAAAGCAATTGCCCCAACCTACAGTAATAAGAAAAAAAAATACAATTAATAGTTTTAAAAAATTAATTGAAAGATTCTACACTTAATACGTAGATATTGAAAGTTATAATATAAAATGCGGTGGCAAACTTGTAAATAAGTTAAAAACATATTATTACGTAAATATTGAAACCAGTCATGATATCTCTTTATTTTTACATTTCCTACCCTATCTCTAATTTCACCTTCCTCTCACCCTCGTTCTTCTTCCTCTCTAAACCGCGCATTCCTCTCGAAAATCAACCACTCAATTCCGAAGAAATTCTTCTTCTTCATTTTTCTCGGATAAAAGAAACTCCATTAAACCTTCCTTCTTTCTTCTTCTCAGATAGAAGAAACCCTCACTTGGTCGTGTCTCCCCATCTCACACGGTTCCTTCTTCCTTCTTCGTAGCAAAGAAGGCATTGATGATTTGTTTGAAACCCTAGCCAAGGGCCACTGCATATTCCAGGTGCTTCCTCTACCATTTTCATTTTTCCTATGGTCTATAATAATGCCTCTTATGTTTCTTTTTGCCTTTTTTTTAAATCCATTATGTAGTGCGCTTATCTTTTCCGGGTGCTACTTTAATTCAAACTCTTTCTTTAGGGCATTGATTGAGGCATCTGGATGCCAGAGAAGGCGACATAGACGAAGATGCCAACACGGTCCTCCACGAAGGTGCGGAAGGGGGCGGCGTTGGTATGAGTGCAGAGTCGCCATGACTCAGAGAGAAGAGGCGTGGAAGAGATGAACACAACGAGCATCTGGTGAGACTAACCTATCACATGGTAAATCATGAGTCAATTGCTTCAACTTTTCTCGGAAATTTTTTTAGGTTTTGATTACTTTTTTTAATTTTTCTTTTGGAAAAGTTAAGAAAGAGTGAGCAATTACAGTGAAGCTTCGTTGGAAGCCATGACCATGGAATAATGGTTTTTTTTTTCAAAGTTTCTTAGGTCGGAGTCTTGCGGAGACTGAAATTTGGAGAAGTTTGATCAAAGAACACCTTGAATCACTGACGGACATGTCTTCCTTTGGTTGACGTTTAGTATTTTTGCCACCCTTTCCACATATAGTGATAAAATCCATGAATGAATGTGGTCCTGAAAGCGTGGCTTGTATAGGAAGGGGAATGTTTTTATCTGCATCTTCTTAGTGCTGCAATTTGTAGACTTTGCTTGAATTGAATATTTGGTGTGTGTGGTTAGAAGTGGAAATGTAGAGGATTTAACAATTTTTTTGTTATGCGTGTCGAACAGAGAAAGTTTGCATGAAGATGAGGCCTTTGATCAACATCAAAGGCAACTTGCTACTCTTTTGGTGTCAAAGGTACGATTAGCCCCAAATTCTCCACTAATTGTTTCCATCATTCTCAGGGTTGTTTTTTGATTATCTTAGTCATATATGATTGAAGCAGATTGTTTATATTGCAAATCTCAACTATCATTATATATTGATTCATGTTCTAGTGTTAATCTTGGACATTTCATATGCCTGAGTTTTTCTTTATAAAGAAAATACTTACAGTTTCCGTAGACTTTGTAGATTTTTCTTTGGCACCTCTTTTAGCAGTTGTGTTGGTTGCATTGCTAGCATAATATTCAATCGCTCTTCGACACCAGAAAAATATTCTTTACTCCCTCTGTTGTCTTCAACTGATTCTAGTTCTACCATCACTACGAGCTTAGATTTCTGAAAATGTCAAGGAGTCCAATGCAAGCGAGTTTCAAGAAGTATTAATACTGGGGGCCTTTATGTTCCAGGGGAACTATTGTACTACCTTCAACAACCTTGATGCTTTTAGTTGTAAGTTGAATTTATTTCTTATTAGTTTGTGTATTGCTCTCCATCCTATAGTGGCATCGGGATTATTGATAATCATCATCTTCTTATTAGATTTTATTAATCTTTATTGGTTTATTTATATGCAGCCTGCTCGGATTGTTGGATGTAAAACTGTTGTCCTTGCTACTTCTCCAGCTTAGAATGGCACTATATGCAAGGTAGTCATCTTTATTGTATAAAAACATAATTGAGGTTAGTATCTTTTCGGACTAATGTTTTTCTCTGCAGGAGGTAGTGTATTGTTCAAAGAAGGCAGGGGTTACTGAAATCCTCAAAGCTGGCAGAGCTCAGGTTTGAAGCATGATAAAATTTCACCCTTGTCTTATCTGTTTCAATAGTTTGAAGTTAATATCCTTATGTTTAATTTAATTTTATGTTTGTGTGTTTGTATTAATGATTAAACAATCATTAATTTGACATTGTTTTACACTATAAGCCATATCTGCCATGGTTTCAGGAGCTAAAACTTGTCCCAAGGTAGATCCGTTTTTCTCATTATAATTTCGTTTGTTTTTTTGTTGAAATTTACGTTGATTTATAGTTTATAGCTATTAGATTGAGCTCATTTCTTTTCTTACTATTGCATGTTATAGTATGTGGATTTGATTTACTTAACTTTTTTTATATCTGATAAGGAGCTGAAACCTCCTGTTAGGAGTGTCTACAGTAAGCAAAATAGGAGGGACACAAGTGATGAGACCATTTATAATTGTTACAGAAATAACTAATAGCTAGTATAGTAAGTTGGTTGTTAATTCCAGAACATCTGTTATGACATTTCTTTAATGGCTAGTGTTTATTCTTCAGCTCATATAGGTATTATTAGTTTGTAACTGTTCAATGGAAAATTGTGTGACTGATAACATGAGAAATTAAGATTTTTTTTTTATAACAGATAACTTTAAAAAAAAGTAGAGGAAGAAAATTAGAGATGATTATAAGACAAGAAAATTGGATAAAAGAAATGGAATATGGAGTTATTTAGTATGGACAGCAGCAGCAGTACATAAGAGGAGCAATAAATGCCATTGTCAAATAACATATAACACCATTAAAGTGTTCATCTTTTAACTACTGAAATGTTCCAAATTTATGGCAGAAATTGCAGAAATTGCAAAAAGGATTCTAGTTCTATTTGAACTAGACTAACTATATGAAAACTTGGACTCTTTTCTGCAGCATTTTTTTCTAGTTAGTTATGGTGTGTTGTAATATTTTGCAGGAGAAGAAATTAAGATGAAATAAATTTTCTTTAATTTTCGTTAATATGTCAAGATTAAATTATGTAGTAGCTAAGATCAACTTATGAACAAGTTAATTTGGATAACTTGTATAAAAGTTGAAGTACAAAATCTAGTTTTAATTTCTATAAAAGTTTTTTACGTTTGATCTTATTGCTTTCTTATTACAGCAATTAAACATCTTGAAGACAAAGCTGCGCTTAAGAGTTGCTCTGGTTAACGTTTATGGCATGATCCAACATGCAGCATCAATCCTAAACAATATGGTTAGTGTTCGATTTAACTATCGGGAATTATGTTCCTTTCGAAGTTACTTTTCTCAGAAGTTATTTGATTAGTCCTTCACATTCTGCTTACATGTTTAAAAGGTAAATGGTCAAAGGAAATTTTAAGCATATGATTGGAATGCTTGTGTAATTGTTAAATTTTTAGATGTGATATTTATATTTTTTGTATTTAGATCTTATGTTATTTTGTGATTTCCTATCTATGTTGTTTCTAATACTATCATATTGAATTCATGTATTTATTCTATTATTTGTTCATATTGAAGGTATTTGCATCACCTCTACATCGAGAGAAGGAATGTTACTATCTACAGACATGGAAGAATTATAAGGAATTTGTTTTTTTTTTTTATTTTAAGTGTTGGTAGAAATTTGTATATTAATGTAATATTTGGATTTAATATATAGTTTTATGCATAAATGATGTAATATTATTAGACAATTTAATGTTTGAAATGAATTTTATTTTGTTAGTTCATTGAATTTGTTTATTTGAAGCCACATTGATTATAAATTGATTGAATCAAATGATAATACAGGAAAATTATAATTTTATTGGATGTCAATTGTAATAATCAATTTTTTTTTTTAAAAAAAAAAACATATATTATGACGTACTAAACCATGTACGTCATAATATGTGAGTTTTGAAAACCAAATATTATACGTCATAATATCTTTCTAGCATATTATGACTGATTTCAAAAACTACGTCATAATATGTTCAAGCTATTATGACGTAGATTTTTGCTACGTCATAAAATGTGCAGACTTACTATGGCGCCCAGAACTATGTCGCCAGAAACTACGTCATAATAGGTCATTTTTGTACGTCATAAAATGTCATTTTTCCACTAGTGTATGAGTCTATACATCAATTTATAATTTTACAAAACTTAGCTCTTTACTAATGCATTAACTTGCCAAATAAATCTACATATAAATTAATTTTTATTTGCGAGGAAGACTTTTTTTTTCTTATTTTCTTTTCTTGAGAGTTTTTATAAAATTTTATGAAAAGGAATTCAACTAATTAATAACAATTGAATCCAAGTCTGCAACGAGATTATACTAAAATCACAAGGGACATTCACATGTTCATACATCCAAATATAATTAATTTTGCAACAATCTAGTTAATACTTTTAATATAATATACTAATAATCCCAAAGGAAAAAGTTTATTACAAACTATCTATAATACATACACACACATACATATATATATATATATATATATATATAACAATATATCAATTATGACTAACATCCCATACAATAAATATATATGCCCTGCATCCCCACTATACAAATATATATTTGAATCAAAACAATAAATATTTTTCTGCAGGATTTTATATCCAAACAACAAATAATTTCCTGCAACATTTTATCAAAACAGCAAAGAATTTTCAACAGCATTTTTATACCCAAACAACAAGTAATTTTCTGCAGCATTTGAATCAAAACTACAACAGTTTTCAGCAGATTTTTATTTTGAAACAACAATAGTTTATGCAGAATTCTAAGAGATGAATAAAATAGAATTAATGGGAAAAACAGAAGTTGTACAAATATAATATTTTACAATATACAAACCTGGTAGAAGGCAAGGCACTCAAGCACAAACTTATCCATTGAGTCCAATTCCAAATACAGAGCAACATCATAATCCTTGACCTGAGATCATAAATGAAGTTGCTGAGTGACAAATGTGAATCAGTATTTCTCCCAAAAAGTTAAGAGTAAAACTTTACCGCCTATTTGTATTGTCCAAGGGCATGGTAGCATGAAGCTCGAAAATATAAGCACTCAACATTGGGGCAATCAACGCTCAAACCCATTGACAAATCATTGATCACCTTCCTGTAACAATCAAACCCAATTTAAGTCAGAAACAAGATAAAGTAGATGATGAAACTTGTAGGGTCATAATTTAATTGATGGCATGCTTTTATGTTATACAAACGTGATCTTCTTATCAATGTTATCTTTTAGTATCTTTTAGTTATAGATTTTATGTATTTTTTAGTAGTTTAGTTCTTCTTATCAGATTTCATCATACCTATGTTGTCCCATTGCATTGAACAAAAGGCCACGCAGATGATGAGCTTTGGAAAACCTAACATACAACACAAGTAATCAGCTGCAGATAAAGAGCAAATAGGCATAAAGTACTTCAAACTTTATAAACCAGTTACCAGCTAAAATGCCTGTGATGCCAATGATACCATCAATTTGCAACATCTGACTTAGACATTCTTGAGCTTTTTGGCTTCGATATATCTTGATAGAACTTCCAAAAACCTCATGTTCAGAATAAATCTAGCAGCCAAAATAATTTAAAATAAAAGCTTTTCCTATAACATAAAATGAAAGGCCAAAATTTGTGTCCCATAGTTAATAGATAATTTTATAAATCACACACTGATAGATCCTGATCAACTACCAAAATCACACATTCAGAACAGGGTTAGTAACAAAGTCATCAAACTAGATCTTGGGAAACTTCCCATCACCTTCTCCTCAATAGATGCGACTCCAACTTTCTCCAACAAACTAGATCTTCCTCATTACTTACACATCCACCTTAGTGCTCTAAATTCAACTACTTTCTCTTTTCTTGATAAGTTTCCAATGATCTATTTATTCTCAATAATATGCATGAGCCTCTGTTGGTCTTGTCACTAGACAAAACAACTTAGGAAGTTTCCATCGTCTTTTTCCACCTCAGGGCTATAAACCCATATACTCTTTTTTTCTCCTTGATGACCATACAAATTAGTAGCAAAAATTCACAACCATTCATCCAGTAAAACTTTCCTTTTGAGTTTGATAGACACCTTACAATCACATATCAAAACTTATACAAGTAGTCCCCCAAACAGGAACCCCATATGTGTTACATTCTCATCAATGCCTATATGACTTTGAAGTGTACATTGTAGAATAATGGGTCCAATTCCAGAAACCTAAACCATATGACTTGGTGTTAATCCACAATTTTTTCCATCAAAACACTTTTACCTCACATCTTCCTACATTTACATGTCATATACTTTTTCCTACTCCTACTAAATCAAATACCCTCTGATTCCAGATGAAGTTTAGCACAAAAAAAAACATAAGTTATATCAAACAAACTAAACGGATCTCACTAATTCTAACCTTTCTCAAGCAAGGTAACATCCTCCATTGATCCCTCGATGGCCTCAACTACATTCTGGAGATTATTTGCTTTGACTAGTGCACGAGCATGTTCTGAAATCTTCATCGCTTCCACTGCATACACCTTCCTCACGCCTGCTTGAGCTGACCATATAGCAAGAATGCTACTTCCAGTCCCCACATCCAAAATAGTCATCTCCCAAATTAACTCACAAAGTCAGTTCAAAATCACTCACAACAAATCATAACATAAACACAAGCAATAACCATAACCAATGCTCTCAAACTATAACATGGCAGCAAAGGTTATCTTACCCAATTCTTATCAGTAAAATTATTCAAAAGTCATTTGGTAACAAAAATTGATGATTATCATTATTCAAAAGCCAAGACAGTGGTTGAGATTCATATAAACTTGCCATCATCAAGGGTAAAGTCATCCCTTCCAGTAACTATGAAGCAATAATATACCAAATAAAAATATTGAAAAGTGGAACAAGAAATATTAACAAAGATAAAATACAACATTTACTACCTGGTTAATGGTCATTTGAAGATGACATGGTTAGAGCTTAAGTCTTCCCAAAAATACGACTAAGTTAAAAATGTAAAGAGCATCTTGTTTTCAAAATCTAAGCATACCCACGTCCCACAATACTGAACAACACCTTAGAAGACTTTAACTTAGAAAGATAAAAGGAAAGAAAAAAAAACAGAGCGTGAAGGGACTATAACATACGCGATGATAATGACCGATTATGATCATTTCTTGTAGCTTCCGCGAATGCCTGGAAGCGGCTTCGACGATTCATTGGCGATTATGACGTGAAGGTTGACGACCTTGTTCTCCTCAAAGGGGATCTCGTCAAGCCCGCCTTACCGTCGTTGCGATTGGTAGTGGTGGCGTCGATCTTTGCCGCTATCTCCTTAGTCGTGTGCTTCTTGGGTTTCGCCTTCCCGGTCATCACGTCGAGGTGTGGCTCTCTCTCTCCGATGATCAACGAATGATTCTATTCCTTTTGTCTTTAACAATTTGGATTTAGGGGTGGAAGAGGGTGATTTGGAATAGGGGAGGTAAACCCTAATTTGTGTTCGACCACCGAAAGGGGTTTGTCATTTAGACGAACTTGTTTTGTTGGGCATCTTGGTGATAATGGACTAAATCTTGTCAATGCACAATGAAGAATGGCTCGATGATGGTGATTTGTGATCAAGAGAGAAAGAGCTGAAAGAGAAAACTGAGAGGGAAAGCTAAGTGGAGGGAAAGAGAAAAGAGGGAAAGCTGAGAGGAGGGAAAGCTGAGAGGAGGGAAAGCCTGGGAATGGCTAAAAAACTTTCCATTTTCACTTAGGGTTAAGCTTTTTAATATTTTTTTATTATTTTTTTTAGCATCCGCATGTAATATACGTATGTAAAGAAAAACCTACTTACATATAACTATTATACGGTTTTATCCTTAGAAAAGCTTATGCCAAAATACTCCATAATTATATACGGATTTTATATACAGATTTTCTGTATATAATTTTTTTTCTTATTATATACGAAAAAATCCGTATGTAACATATCCGTATATAATATCCATATATAATAATCCGTATGTAAATGACCTTTTTCTTGTAGTGAATCAGCAGCTTTGCTTTCAGTGATGGAGACATTGTTAGCAGAGGAGGATTTTGCATTAAATAGACGATGACGAGGAGGATAGCCATGCTTCTCATAGAAGATGTCAATTATATGGCCTGTTTTACCACAATAGGAACATACTTTTGCACGCGTAGAGATTCCTTTGTTGCTCTTAATATCAGAGGAAGTATTGGGAAATCCATGTTTCCGATAACAAGTGCTTTCAGTGTGACCAGGCCGACCACAAAAATTGCAAGTCGAAGTAGGAGAAGTAACAACATTGATAGAGTTGGATTTTGTGTCTGGATGAAAAATATCAGGAAGAGAATATTGTCGTTCCTGTTGCGCAACATAGGAGAAGATTTTCGTAATAGGAGGTAATAGGTCCATTAATAAAACATGAGAGTGAACATTAGCATACTGATCGTTCAATCCGCGAAGAAACTGCATAGCTTGATCTACTAATTTTTTTTTAGCAAGAATGGAAGAAAATTGGCTAAGACATTTAACACCGCAAACACAGATAGGATCTGGTCGAAAGTTTTCGAGTTCATCCCAAAGAACACGAAGTTGAGTAAAATAGTCAATGACCGTTAAATCACCTTGCTTAATGGAAGAAGCTTCAAGTTGGAGAGCAGAAATTTGAAGGAGATCTCCCTACGAATATCGAGACTTAAGATCACACCAGATCTCCCTCTGCACAGTCCATCCAAAGAATGCTCTGCCTGATGGAAGAAGAAACGAAATGCACGAGCTAGGAGGCAACCATGTTATTGCAGCGTTTCCAGGCTCTATAAAGACAATCGGAAGACAGGGGTCGTGGGGGAACTTCCATCAACGAAATCTAGTTTATTCTTGGCACTGAGAGCAGTGAGCATAGATATGCTCCAGGAATGGTAATTTGTTCAGTCAAGAGAAGGGGATACTAAGGATAGTGCAGGATTTTCATTCTGATGGAGATATAAAAAGCGATGGACATTAAGAGAATGATCGATGTCATCACCCATGGTAGTAGAAGCAAATGGGGAAGAAGACCGTTAGACTCTGGATACCATGACAAATATCAGAGAAAGCATGGCAAAAGGATACGTATCGCAAGCATAAATCATGCTGCTCAATGACTTATCTTATTAAATGGGTAACGTGTGAATATATCACTGAGTGAAAAAGAGAGAAAAAGTAAATAACAGAAAGATCATAACAGAAAATGTTATCAGCACCGTACTCACACACTAAACGTGAATAAAAACTAATTATGATTAAGAATTATCTTAAACTTTGTTGCCTTCTAAATGGTAGCTTCTAAGCAGAAAAGGAATAATAAATCACTACAAAAAATAGTAATTTTAATATAGATTATATTCAAAATAGTAATTCTAGTGTAGATTGTATTGTACGAGGGTTTTATCTCCTACTAATTATGTTATCTGCGGTTTGCCATTTTTTTAAGAGTCAACGTCGTTAATTAACAGCTTAATTAGTAATTTTGGGAATCCCGAGATAACGAAACTTACTTGGAATTTGTGAAACCCGAATATTCTCAACAGTTTGAAACCCCAATTAATTTCCTGAGGTTTGTAAAAGACAGTTTATGAAGTTCCATGTATTACTAACGGTATAAAACCCCTCTTATGTCATCTCAACATTAGTGCTTTTTCTTTGGGGTTTCAAACCCTGATATGATTTTGTTGCATTTTTTATTTGTACATAAATCTTAAAACAAATAAAAAAATTAAAAAACACCACTATGAAATTATCAATAGACAGTGCGGAGTAGATAAGGCTTTTTTGGTATTTATAATTTGCATGTAACATTCATAAAATGAGTAAAGAACAAAGTCTACAACTTTAATCTCAAATCATGTAAATGAAAAAAATGTAAAAGTTAAAGTTAGTAAATCATTACAATGTCATTTGTTACTCGTCCTAAATTACACATAATAAAAAATTAAACAACATTATTCTATAATGGTGCTTGATGTTGATAAATTCTTTCTTTTTTTAAGAAAAACTTCCTTGTTCATATATTTAACATATAAAAATGATAGTAATTAGGCTTAAATACTTTTTTGTCACTATTTTTGTCGATTTTGTTATATGTGAGACTATTTCTTTTTAGTGTTCAACGTGGTTCTAATATTCTTAATTTATGTCTAATTTGATCCTTTTTCATGACATAGTCTAAATCGTTAACTACAAAATGTACACATTGTCACAACATTATATTGAACCTTCCAACACATTAGAAACCCTAGCCACCATCATCACTCACCGCATATCTCCCCTGCACAGGACTAACAACACGTCATCATCTTCCAAAACACGAGCCATACTTAGTGAAACCAGTAGAAGGAAACCAACGAAGATGCAAGTGTGGTTCTCATTTTGTAAGAAGATGACATGTCACCAACGTTGTGTAGTGAATGTGTGTGGTGAGTTATACACTGGATAAACAAAGTAGACACTTACAATACCGAATTAGAAAATATGTTTATCAGTGACATGATAAAAACTGAAATATGAAATCAATAATTATGATTTACCAAATGTCAGAAATATAAGGAGAAGGAGAAATCAATTAAGACAATTACAATATATATTAATGAGTTAGTTAATTTGGTATTTACTCTTTGAGAAAGGTGAAATTCTTTGTCAAAGGAAAACCTTGGAAGAGAGAGAGAGTGATGTCTTGCTTTCTTCTTTTATTATTATTATATTCAATAAAATTCGAGGTATAATTGAATGACATTCAAACTAGAAAACTCGAGGTCTTCAAAACCGAAATTTACATCAAATTGATTAAAACATTTTCAAAAGTGCAACTTAAACCCCACGTCCCTAGATACATGGATTATTAGACAAGACTAAAAATTACTTCTCTACGCCCTTCTTTTCCCTTTCATGAGTACATAATTTATAATTTACAAGATAGAAAATTCATTGTTCTCTTCTTTGTACAACTCGTAGAACAGACACCAAACTAAGCTACACAATTACGAGATTTCAAAACATTTCACTAGTACTGAGAAAAAACTACCTATACATGTTAAAAAAGATTTTTTATATCAGTTTTGGAACCAATATAAAAATAGGGGTATAAAAAGTGTTAAAAAATGGACTTTAAGCCTAACTTAACCTCACAAACCGGCTTGTAAGGTGACATTTCTCATACACTAATGCAATCAAGGGAAACGACATCGGTTATTCACTAGTGCAAAATCGTTGTTTAACGTCACCCCTTAGACGTCGATTATGAAGTGGCGAGACGTATATGACTGACCTGTGGCATTTTCGTAAATAAGTTGGTCATATAGACGTCGGTCGTCTTGTAAACCAACGTCTACGATAGTGTAGACGTCTGTTTCACCCTACACATACGTTCATGGGCCTGACAGGTAGGTGAGGAGTTAGTTTATATCAACTATATAGACGTCGGTTACGGGGGGGCTCGACGTCTAACTTGCTGCAATTAATGCGATTCAACTACCTCGCAGGCACGTAGACATCACTTGGTACAGGACCAATGTTTATATGACTGCAATTAATGCGATTCACCTACCCACAGGAAAATAAACATCCCTTTGTTCAGGATCGATGTACATAGACGTCGGCCCCCCAGGTCCCCGTCGTCTACTCGACTGACCAATTACTGAAAAGTCATTTCGTTCAGTGCTTTAGACGTCAACTCCCCCTGCACCTGACGTCTAAATAGCCTGAAAAAGGTAGGTGAAAGGTCTTTTGGACGTCAGATTAGTTATGTAGCCGACGTCTATAGACATCGGTTGGTACGGTGACCAACGCATAAATTCAACTTAAATAAACCGCGAACTCGCAATTACTCGCACACAATCTTCTTCCTCCTCTCCTTTTCTGTCTCTTGCAGTTACGTGCACAATCTTCTTCCTCCTCTCCTTTTCTCTCTCTCACGGTATTGCATTGCAGGTGCGTTTTTTTTTTTATTTCAATCGTTTAAACTTTGTTTTAGTCCGATTAAAATGGTGTCTTGATCGTTTATCATCCAATAACCGATTAAAATGTGTTTTCATTGTGTTTTAGTGCAGTTTTGATCCTCTCTTTGGGTATTGTAGTATCACATTCTCCCATTGCTAGCTTCCTCACAAGAAAAGCGGCGTCTTTTGGATGTTTTATGGCGTTTCGACCCAAAATGGAACTTGTGTCCTTTCTTAGTTCGCGTCACCGTAATTTTTTTCCTTTTGCAATTGAATAGGAACTAGGCATGGACCCAGGTTCTGTTTTTGGTTGAAATGTCATAAGAGATGCAAAAGACGAAAGTTTTTTTGGTGGGGAAGCTAGCAAAGGGAAAGTGTGGTACTAGGCTATCGAAAGACAGGATCAAAACTACACTAAAACACAACCGCTATATTAAACGTCGGTTAATGCTATGTCAGACGTCTATAGTGACCATAGACGTCGGTTAGTGTCTTGTTCGACCTTTATATATTCCCGTAAACGTCGGTTAAGGCACAGGTGGACGTCTATATAATACCATTAGACGTCGGTTGAGGCCTAGACCAACGACTATATAGTGGCCATAGACGTCGGGGATGGCATGAACTGACGTCTAAATAAATGTCGGTTATTTGGAATGTCGACGTCCCACTAACGTCATCCGTATAGACGTCGGTTGTGGAAGTGATGTTAAAAGCCCAAAATAACAGACGTCTAAAGCCCTTTCTACACTAGTGATTTTCGCTTATAGGCAGCAGTTCAACAACCGAGGCATATACAGGCGAGGAAAAAAGGGTAGGCTTTTTGCCTGGGTTCAGAACCTAGGCAAAAGGGTTCAGATTCTGCCTCGGTTCGCAGAAAACCGAGGTAGTAGAGTGTTTTTAATTTTTTTAGTTCCAAATCGCACAACCATTTTTCTAGAAACCTTAGTCGCGTCTTTTTCCTTCTCCGCGCTTCCACTAAATTGTGTCGTTGTGAAGCCATGTTAACTCTTTTGCAAGTGTACTAGATCGTATCAAGAAATAATAAAACGGTAAGTCCGAGTATCGTTTCCCAAAGGACTCTTACGCCTAAACGTTCATATGATGTTTTGAAATCATAAGAATTGAATAAATGACAATTTGAGTTTTAAATGCAAAACGGAAAATAAACATGCATGTGAGAATTGATCAATTGGCAGTTGAACAATATGGATGAATGATGTTGTTGGGGTTTACTGTTTCATCCTAATCCACTCTCAAATTTCTACTATTCTTACTAAATTCGACTTTGTTACCAATGTTCATGCCACTTTCTAAAATCCCCTACTATAAATATCTTGATAACTAGAGTCTACTCCTAATTACTAGTTTACTATGTATAGTCTCCTTAGCAATTATTCATGCATTACATAATTCGCACAGAAGATTAAGACAATTGATCCTCCTATTCCTATGTCTAGGTAATATTGCTATCAAGAGAATTCCCTCATGTCTAGACCTAATTATACGTGTCCATATAGAAAGAATCAAAGATTATGCTATTGAATAATGTCTTAAACAAAGCATGCAAATATAATGGAGGAAAAACTCAAACAATTGAAAAACAAAGCATATGAATAAAGTAAGCATTTCATATAAGAGAGTTTCAAATAGGATTACATCATTCCCCAACAAAAAAGGTTTTAGTTCACCATAGTCATGGTGAATCTAGATGAATTGAATGAAAAGTATGGAAAAGATAACCCTAGAATTGATAAGTTGGAGTTTCCGCATCCAAAATCTGCCTCCAAGGTAAGAAGAATGTGTTTCTGCGTCCTTTCTGCCAAAAGATCCTTCTCTGATTCGTGAAAATGTATTTATAACTCAGAAAAATATAAGAAATTTAGCCCACGCCCACTAGTACACCGCCTGGCAGTGGGCGCATCACTTGATCTCACCCCTCTACGACTCTTCTTTTCTTTACTTTTACACCTTCTCTTGCATCCAATTCCTCCCTTACTTGACTTCCTTCATTCAATTCCTGATAAATCCTGCCACATCAAAAGAAAACCAAGCATAAAACTAATAAAACCTATTTGACTCTCTTATACTCTAACTTAAGCAAATTGCATGATTTCAAGCTAATTCTAAGTCATAAAGGGTGTATTTGATATCAATTTTAAGTATGAAAATAACGGTTTTTAGACCGTTATGACAACTCCAAACTTAGAACTTTGCTTGTCCTCAAGCAAACAAAATGTAACTTAGTCTTCCACAATTCATCACAATGGTTCAACCTTTTCCAAATCCATATCTCAAGACAAGTCATCACTCAAATCAGCTCATCGATAGAATTTAATCAAGATGCACATATGATTCAAATCAAACCGTCATAGTGCTCTTCACAATCACATAATATTCAATGGATGTTATTCTCATGAATGATCAATTAGCTAAGCACAGATATAATAACAAATTCATGGAACTATTCCTCACCAGACAAGGTGTTTCACTCAATCAGTCAAGTGTTTCCAAAGGTCACTCCTTCCCTCTACTATCCACATGTCACATAGAACGAAATTGCCATTCATTTGCCACAATCAACCATAATCACAAACACATGTCATCACAAGGACTTTTCAAAGCTTATAATGTGGGTGGGCTAACAAGAAAAATTGGTTTTTCTAGATCACAAAATCCTTGAGTTAAGAGAGTCATTCAAACAATAATGGTTCAAGCACAAACTCTCTCTTTACCAATCTCACTCATTCCCAACTTTCCCTTTTCTTCACATTGAGCTTTTTCTTTTCATGCTTATCTTTTCTATTTTTTCTTTCTTTTCTTCATGCGTTTTCATTCAACACATTAGCTCAATGCCTAACTTTTTCTTTTTCAACTTTCAAAACAACCCCAAACTTGAACCTTTAACAATACCATAAAATAATTCTCAACCTAACTCAAGGCAAAGATATTCAAAGCAAGGGTTTTCACATCTTGTTTAAGGCTTAGGTTCAAAAGGGTACAATATAAGATGTTCCTTTTTCAAGTGGGACGAAAATTTCATTTGGCCAGAAAAAAGGCTTTTTTCAAAAACGGCCTTAATCATATGACACATGCATGCAATTCAATCAATCACAGAAATTCAGGCAAAATCACTCATGCTTTCAAGTAGATAGAAAATATATCAATAAGAACTCTAGAGCTCAAAAACATCACATAAGCTTATTCCAACATCCGAAAGAATACCCTGCTGAGCCTCATAATCACAATCACAAAATCACAATGCACTTGTTCACATAGCTAGTGAAAACTCTGCCTGTTCACATATGTCCCTCATCTGGAAAGGCTCAACATCATGCGCATCTCCCTGAGCCTGTAGTGGTGGAGTGTTGACTTACTGGCAAGTGTACCAGATCGTGCAAGTAATATAATCGGTAAAGCCCGATATCGTTCTTCCCAAGAGACTCGAAAGGCCTTATCGTTCGTGTTAATTAAAATCTTAAGACTTGTAGAAAAAGATTAATTGTTGTGAATGCAAAGACAGAAAATAAACATGCAATGTATTTGATTCAATTGACGAAAAAGACTATGGATGAATGGAGTTGTTGGGGTTGACAATTTCACCTAATTCACTCCCTCTTATATACTCCTCTTGTTTAATGTGCTTGATTATCTAATTGTTATGCAAACTTTCTTGGCCTACCCTTAACCCAATCCCTCGGCGAAAAGAGCCTATTACTAATTACCGGCTTGTTATCCCTAGCCTCCCCTAGCAATTAATAACNCATTAAGAACAGAAGCAAAAACAATTGATCGTCCTACCCCCTATCCCTAGGTTGGTATTGCTTAATCAAGGAATTTCTCACAAGTTCATGACATTACTGTACGTTCCCGTATCAATAATGACAAACAACAGTTATCGAATGAGTTAAACGATAAAAGCTTTAAGCGTAGATGAGAACCCAACAATTGATATTCAAAGCATATGAAGAATCATATAAATAAACAAGAGTTTCAATAAAAGAGAGTTTCAAAAGATTACATTGTTTCCCCCAACAACACAAGGGTTTAGTTCACCATTGTCATGGTGAACCTATATGAAAATAATGGAAAAATGGAAAAGCAAACCCTAGATAAGATGAAAAGGAGCCTAAGCATCCAAGATATCCTCTCCAGAGAGTGAAAATTAGGTCTGGCCGCCCTCTTCTGTCAAAAGAACGAGAATGAAATCGCAACAGGGCTATTTATAGCAACGTCACAGAAAACAGGCCCAGGCCTAGCGGATAACCGCCCGGCGGCAGGGGGCCACCGCCCGGCGGTTTGCCTCTAATCGCAAATCCGCGCAGCGTCCACGCCAGGTGCCTCCTCCTCGCTCTAGACCACCCAGCGATGCAATTTTGCCATTGGGCAATTCCTAGACTCTTCTTTTCTTCAATTTTCTTTTTCTGTCTTGAGTCTAAGACCTTCATCTTCAGTCCCCATCTTCACTTTCATCAAAATAGCTTCAAAACAATGCAAAACAAGCATAATATCGCTAAAAACAGCTTTTGACTCTCGAATGACTCATTTATTGGGTTTTACTTGATTCTAAGCTCATTCTAAGTCTTAAAGGGTGTAATTTGGTCTAAAATGAGTCGTGAAAATAACTGTTTCTCAACCGTTATCACAACCCCAAACTTAGAACTTTGCTTGTCCTCAAGCAAACAAAACAAAACAGCAAACAAAACAAAGCTTGGCTTTCTACTAGTTCATCCAATGGATCAACATTCCTAAAGTACATGACAAGAACTACTCAATTGCAGATCTTCAGTAAAATCAAATCAAGATACATGCATGCTTCCAATTTCAGTTTAGTTCACGAGTTTTTCAACGGATGTTAATCATTATGAATGATCAATCCACTAAGCAAAGATGCAATCATGAAATATAACAGTTCTCACCAGGCAAGTGTTTCACTCAATCACTCAAGTGTTTAGGGTAACACTCCAACACTCTATCATTCACAGGTCACATGAAACAAAATTGTCATTCATCTAAAACAACCAAAATCCTTACATGCAAATGCCATCAAAAGGACTTTTCCAAGGCTCGTAATGAGGCTGGGCTAACAAGAAGAATTGGTTTTTCTAGAATGCAAAGTCCTTGAGTTAAGAGAGCTACTGTAGTATTCAACATTTAAGTACAACTCTCTTCCTTACCAATCTCACTTATTCCCAACTTTTTCCCTTTTCTTTTGCATTGAGCTCATCTTCATGCTTTTTCTTCTTTTCTTTTCTTTTTCTCATGTATTTTTCTTTCTCAACATTTGAGCTCAATGCTTTTTACTGCTTTTCAATTTCCCCCATACAACCCCAAACTTGAACCTTTTCAAAACATACAATTAAACTCAACCTAACTCAAGGTAAATAATTTCAAGGCAAGGGTTCACATCCTGTTTAAGGCTAAGGTTTAAAAACGGGTATAAAATTTTAAGCACTGTGGGTGAAAATTTGGCTAGAGAAGGGTTTTCCAAACATGCAATTCAATCAATCATCAAGATTAAGGCAATATCATTCATGCTTTCGTGTGAACAACACATACAACAATAAAAACTCTGGAGCTCAATACCTTACACACATGCTTTCTCACATACATTCATTCATATACCCCGCTTAGCATCATGACCACAATCATAATTCATCACACATCTACTCCATGAATATCAATATGCAACACAACTCAATTATTATCCACATCAAATCATCATCAAATAGACTCATCATGCAAATTATTCAGTCAAACATCTTCAGAAAAGTATTCAAGCCAAGCATATACACTAAAAATAAAATGCAGCCTATTCTAAGAAGTTAAAATGCAAAAGTGAAAGAGAAAATTTAGGGTGCCTCCTAGTAGCGCTTGTTTAACGTCACGAGCCTGACCCAAACCTGGTTGGCACTTGTTAGTAAGTGCAAATCTCTCCAACACCCATCAGTAGGTGTACCTTCCTGGTATCCTTCAGTGGATACAAAAAGAATTAGCATCCCTTAGTAGATGTTACTCAAAAATTGTTCAAAAATCCAAGAAATTACAAGTTCAACAAATAAATAACCTAAACTAAAAATAAAAGAAAATGTTTTACAACAATTGGGATGACCCCAACAAACACCCATCAGTAGGTGTTGAAAATCTTCACGCTTGATATTTTTTTTCTTTTTCTTCTTCCTGTTGAACTTTTTCGAAAATTTGAGGACACCAAGCACCTGTTTCCATGACTCAATCATAGGAACTTTAATCTCCAATTTCTTGAAGATCTCCATAAAGCACTTGACCCTTTTTTCCTTCCTATGATATTTTTTTGAATGAGGAAGGGGTTTTTCATATGATCTCTTCTTCTTTCCTCTCTTCCTCTTTTTCTCACTTTTCTCCCTCAACTTTCTCTTTTTTTGTTTTCTTTCTTTCTTTATTTTCATACTTTTCTTCTTTTTTTTCTTTTCTCTCAACCACCACTTTTTCTTTCTTCTCAACTTTCTCTCCCTCACTCAACCTTTCTATTTCTTCCTCCTCTATCTTCTCCTCCTTTTTCTCCATTTTTTTCTCCTCTATTTTCTCCTCATATATCTCTATCTTTTCTTCATTTATCTTCTCCTCAGCAACAACCATTTCTGTTTCTATTTCTTCTATCTTTTTCACCTCTCTCTTTATCTTCTCCTCATCAACAACCTCATCAATTTGTGTCTCCAAATTCCTGAAGGTAACTTCATAGCTCTTGGAATCATACTTCTCCAGAAATTTGTCGAACTTTTCATTAAAGCTTTTGACTTATTTCGTCACATCAGCTATCTGTTTGCATAGTTGTTGATCATGCTCCCATGTTTCTATTGGTGAAAAGCATTGTTGCTGCCACTGATAATGTTCCCTCTCCTCCATGCTTCTATGAGAAGAAAATATTGTATACATGTCTTGTGGGAAGAATTCATCATTCTTAATATCCTCCTCTATGCCTTTGCACGGTATGGTTCAAAATTCATGATCCTCTGAAAAAGTTCATCAGATTCTGCTCTTCTTTGTATAGGCATGAAATGAGGCTCAACAGCCTGTCCATATCGACTTTGATCCATGTATGAGTGAGGTTCCCACCAGTGACTAAAATTATTTTGGTAGGATTGAGTGCCCATATAATCAAATCCTTGTCCCTACTGCATTCTGCAAACATTAGGCACAAAACCCTAGAGAACATTTATTAGAACAAAAATAAAAACAAAAAAAAACATGAAAAATCACGTCAAATTCAATCATTTCACACTACTCAAAAATAACCTCGAGTCCCCGACAACGGTGCCAAAAACTTGTTGACTCACTGGCAAGTGTACCAGATTGTGAAGTAATATAATCGGTAAAGCCCGATATCGTTCTTCCCAAGAGACTCGAAAGGCCTTATCGTTCGTGTGAATTAAAATCTTAAGACTTTTAGAAAAATATGTGAATACAAAGACAGAAAATAAACATGCAATGTATTTGATGCAATTGACGAAAAAGACTATGGATGAATGAAGTTGTTGGGGTTGACAATTTCATCTAATTCACTCCCTCTTATCTACTCCTCTTGTTTAATGTGCTTGATTATCTAATTATTATGCAAATTTTCTTGGCCTACCCTTAACCCGATCCCTCGGCGAAAAGAGCGTATTACTAATTACCGGCTTGCTATCCCTAGCCTCCTCTAGCAATTAATATCGCATTAAGAACAGAAGCAAAAACAATTGATCGTCCTACCCCCTATCCCTAGGTTGGTATTGCTTAATCAAGGAATTTCACACTAGTTCATGACATTACTGTACGTTCCCGTATCAATAAAGACAAACAACAGTTATCGAATGAGTTAAACAATAAAAGCTTTAAGCGCAGATGAGAACCCAACAATTGATAATTAAAGCATATAAATAAACAAGAGTTTCAATAAAAGAGAGTTTCAAAAGATTACATTGTTTCCCCCAACAACACAAGGGTTTAGTTCACCATTATCATGGTGAACCTAGATGAAAATAATGGAAGAATGGAAAAGCAAACCCTAGATAAGATGAAAAGGAGCCTAAGCATCCAAAAGATCCTCTCAAGAGAGTGAAAATTAGGTCTGGTCGCCCTCTTCTGTCAAAAGAATGAGAATGAAATCGCAACAGGGCTATTTATAGCTGAGGAGCGTCACAGAAAACAGACCCAGGCCCAGCGGACAATCGCCCGGTTATGCTGCTCGGCGGTTTGCCCCTAATCGCGCCACCGCCTGGCGGCAGGGGGCCACCGCCCGGCGGTTTGCCTCTCATCGCAAATCCGCCCAGCGTCCACGCAAGGTGCCTCCTCCTCGCTCTAGACCGCCCAGCGGTGCAATTTTGCCGCCGGGCGGTTCCTAGACTCTTCTTTTCTTCAATTTTCTTCTTCTGTCTTGAGTCTAAGACCTTCATCTTCAGTCCCCATCTTCACTTTAATCAAAATAGCTTCAAAACAATGCAAAACAAGCATAATATTTCTAAAAACAGCTTTTGACTCTCGATTGAATCATTTATTGGGTTTTACTTGATTCTATGCTCATTCTAAGTCTTAAAGGGTGTAATTTGGTCTAAAATGACACGTGAAAATAATTGTTTCTCAATTGTTATCCTGGAGCTTTCCTCCTAGGCCGCCTTTGAGGTCCTGCATAAGCTACTGTCTGTAATAAGCTGTATCAATAGCTTTCTGGGGACGCTCAAAAGGTGGAGAAGATGTATCCACCCCAGTTGCATGGCATAAATGTTTGATAAGAGAACAATACATACAACAATACATACAACAATGAAAACTCCGGAGCTCAATACCTCACACAACATGCTTTCTCACACAATATTCATACATACATCCTGCTTAGCATCATAACCACATTCATAATTCATCACCCATCTGTTTCACAGAATATCAACATGCAGCACAACTCAATTGTCATCCACATCAAATCATCATTAAACAGAATCATCATGCAAATTGTTCAGCCAAACATTTTCAGAAAAAGTATTCAAGCCAAGCATACACACGAAAAATAAAATTCAACTATTCTAAGAATTTAAATGCAAAGGTAAAAAAGAGAATCTAGGTTGCCTCCTAGTAGCGCTTGTTTAACGTCACGAGCCTGACCCAAACCTGTTTAGCACTTGTCAGTAACTGAAAATCCTTCCAACACCCATCAGTAGGTGTACCTTCATGTGTTCTTCAGTAATTCCATAAAATTTAGCATCCCCCAGTAGATGCCACCCAAAAATTGTTCCAGAAATTCAAAAATTTAAAGGTTCAACAAAAACATAAAACAAATAAAAATGTTTTAAAATACAAAATGCGCTCTCCAGCAAATCAACTTTTCTTCTTCATGTTGGGATCTTCATCGTCCCACTTGCTCAACTTTCTTCTATCCACTCTTCGAATTGCTGTGGAGTAAGGCCTTCTGATCTCTACCATTCCCTCCTCCTTAAGCTTCCTATTCACAATCCATTTCCTATTTTTAAATCGCACTGACATGCCACGCAAGAATGATGTGTCCTCTAAGTGGGTTGATTCCTCTATGCCTGCCTTCTTCTCCTCAAGAATCTGCAAAACATTACAATTGTTAAGACAATCAATACCTGTGGTGTTTTCCTCTTTTGCAGCTTCTCTTCTGGCCCTTTTGTATTTGGCTCTTCTTATTGCTCTCATTTTAGTTTCCTCAGAGCCATAAATTAANACTTGGTCATGATCTCTTAGCTTTATTCCTCCNTCATGGACACTTATAACCATCTTAGAAGTCCTCATGAAAGGTCTTCCCAAGATTAACGGAATTCTTCCCTCATTGGCCATGTCCACAACTACAAAGTCAATTAAAAATTCCAACTCATCAATTCGGACAATTACATCTTCCACCATACCAATTGGCTTCTTAATAGATCCATCCACAACCGTCAGGGTAGTGTTTGCTGGTTTTAATTTTAGCCCTCCAATCCTTTTGAAAGCACTAAAAGGCATCATATTAACACTTGATCCTGAATCGATCATGGTTCTCCCTATGTCCACATCATTGATCACGCAAGGAAGAGTCAAAGTCCCTGAATCCTTCAATTTTGGTGGATGATCCTTCTTTCTAGGCTTAACCAATCGGTCCTGATCGCCTTCATCATCAAGATCAATTACCTCTCCAAGATAATACTTGAACCTCTTGTCATACTCAGGAATTCGTGGAGATTCTCCAAGAATAACAGTTACCTGATTGAAGATTTCTCTGAATGGCTCTTGGTAACTGTCTTTTTCCTTCTCTTTTTTCTCTTCTTTGTCTTCTCTTTTCTCATCATGGTTCTCCTACTCATTAGCCTCATGGTCATGTATTCTCTTTTCATCCTCATCCTCACTGCTCCCAATCTCAATAATTTCCTCTGCTAACTTCCTTTTTCTACTTGTCATAACAACCTTGCATTCATCTTTAGGGTTAACATCAGTATTAGCCCTAAACTGATTTTTCTCGGTGGTTTCTATTCTTTTTGACAGCTGCCCAATCTGTGTCTCCAATGATCTGAAGCTAGCTTGATCACTATTTAGCTGAGACTCATAGACTTTGAAGAATTTATCAAATCGGTCACTGAGGTCTCTGACTGTCTCTGTCAGGCTGCTCACTTGCTGCCATAAAGGTTACGATTGTTGCTGCTGAAAGCCTCCTACCGGTCCAGAAGAATTGTTCTGATTTTGCCCTACACTGGGGTGGTTCTTCCAACCTTGGCTGGAACTGCCTTGGTTGAAAGCACCTTACTTGTACTGAAACTGGGCTCCCATGTAGTTAACATCCTGCTGCAACTCCTCAGGGAAAGCACATTGACCATTGATATGGTCACCACCACATAAATTGCAAAGTTGCTGAGTCTGAGAAACATTCCTTAACCCCGTTGGAAATTTAGCAAGGATCTTTGTTAACTTGTCCAACTTTTGGGTAAGGATATGATTTTGTGCCGCCATGGCATCATTAGCAGGGAGATGCAAGAGTCCTCCTTTCTGCGCGCCTCTCTCACTATGTACCACTTCACTCATAGCCATGCTCTTAATCAATTCATATGCCTCATCTTCAGTCTTGGTATTTATACTGCCTCCAGCAGAAGCATCTAACATCATTTTAGACTAAGTATGTAGGCCTCCCAGGAAGGCAAGTAGATATGAAGTCTTATCAAGTCCGTGGACAGTGGTTGGCCAGGGGTCCACCGCCCGGTGGTTTACCCCTAATCGCAAATCCATCCAGCGTCCACGCCAAGTGCCTCCTCCTCGCAGTGGACTGCCCAGCGGTGAATTTTGCCGTCGGACGATTCCTAAACTCTTTTTTTCTTTAATTTTCTTCTTCTGTCTTGAGTCTAAGACCTTCATCTTCAACCCCAATCTTCACTTTGATCAAAATCACTGCAAAGCAAAGCAAAACAAGCATAATATCGCTAAAAACAACTTTTAACTCTCGACTGACTCATTTATTGGGTTTTACTTGATTCTAAGCTCATTCTAAGTCTTAAAGGGTGTAATTTGGTCTAAAATGCAATATGAAAATAACTATTTTTCAACTGTTATCACCGCTCAGCGTTGGAATTGGCGTTGAGCAGTGGACCTTACTCTTATTTTGTATCTTTTCTCATCCTTTCTTGAGTTTAAGTCCTTCCTTCTTCACTTTCATCCTTCACTTCTCATCAAATCCTCCCAAAATAATGTAAAAACAAACATAATATCTCTAAAACCACTTTTGACTCTCTTGAAACCAAACTAAAGTGTTTTGCATGATTCTAAGCTCATTCTAAGCCATAAAGGGTGTTTTTTGATATCAAATTTAAGTATAAATATAACGGTTTTTAGACCGTTATCATAAGGAAAAGCTTATGAGCAACCCGTGACACCTCCAGCCTTCCAAGACGTGTGCTGCCTCCAAATCCCAAGTGAAGAAGATTCATCCAAGCTTTTCTCCAAGCCGTGACAACTCTCCTTAGTTGGACAACGTGTTGCACCGCTTGCTTAAAACGAAATGAACATGTGTACATTTCCTCCAACCAAGTCAAATCACCGTAACAGCTAAATGAGTAAAATGAACTTGTAAAAATGTTCCCCACCCAGGCCGTGGCATGCAATAGCTTGACCGTGTGCGTGATTTCAGCGCTTGCAGCCCAAAGACGTGACACCACAATATTACTCACCGCTTGTGCATTCCCAAGGAAATATCACCGAGTGTGCTTTCTAACCAAATGAATGAAATGTTATTTTCTGAAGAAAATTAAAATGAAAAGGACCCTGACTACACCTCCCTAGGATGTGTACTTACATCTACCTAATCACCTTCTTCTTTAAAAGAAATTTGTTACATTCAGCTACCAACGTCACATCATGTACCTCCCTAGACCACCTCTGTTTACTGGGGAAAATTATCCTTTTTGGAAAATCAGAATGCAAATCTTTCTTGAATCTGTGGATAAAGGAATCTTGGATGCAACTTTGAATGGTCCATTTATGCCTAACAAAATTGTTGATGATAAAACTATTTTAAAACCTTTTACTGAGTGGTCTACTGATGAAAATAGAAAAGCTCAGTATGATATTAAGGCTAGAAATATTATTGCCTCTACACTAACTGTTGATGAATTTCTCAGGATATCTCAATGCAAATCTGCAAAGGAAATGTGAGATGTCTTAGAGGTAACACATGAAGGCACAAATGAAGTGAAAAGAACAAGAAAGAATTCTTTGATTCAAGAGTATGAACTTTTTAGGATAAAGGCTGGTGAGACTATCTATGATGTCCAGAAAAGATTCACACATATTGTTAATCATCTCATGGCTCTCGGGAAGGTGTTTGATAAAGAAGATATCAATATCAAGATTTTCAAGAGTCTGAGTAGAAATTGGCAACCAAAAGTCACAACAATCTTTGAATCCAAAGACCTTACAACTATGAACATGGCTACCTTGTTTGGCAAGCTACGCGAACATGAATTGGAACTTGGTAGGCTGAAGGATGAAGAGGAGATTGAGGAAAAGAAGTCCATAGCTTTAAAGGCTACAAGTAAGAGTAACTAAGAAACAGACATGGACGAAAAAGAACTGATGACCTTGATGGTAAGAAAATTTAGTCGACTTATACAAAATGATAGTCAATTGACTAACCATGCAAGTCAAGGCAAAAAGAAAAGCTTCAGTACAAATGTTGTCCAATGTTACGAATGTGGAAAGGAAGGACATATCAAGCCTGAATGTCCAAAATTGAAGCCTAAGCAAAATGGAGAGAAAAGATTCCCTCAAGTCAGATTCTGAAAGCTCAAGTGATGAAGATGTTAACCAAGAGGAAGAATCTAACATGTGCTATATGACTGGAGTAACATGGGATGATTACAACAGTGATGCAGACATCTCAAATGAACCAGTGGAAATCAAATATGATTTGCTGCAGGATGCATTTCAAGAACAGCATGCTGAAGCAATGCGACTACAGCACAAGGTAAATCGATTGAACTCTGAAAGGAGAGATTATGAATATAGAATTGAAAACTTTGTTGCTGAAAATGAAAGATTGGAAAAAGAATTGAATGATGCTTTGCAATCTGCTAAGGATATTAAAATTGAAACTGTTACTGTTGAAAAACCATGTGAAAATTGTCCTACTCATATTGAAAAGATAGATTACTTAACTAGTACTCTAGCTAAGTTTACTCAAGGTAGAGACAACTTAAATGCTGTTTTGAAATCCTCTGACAGAGCAATATACAGGCAAGGAATAGGTTTTAAAGCACAATCCAACAGAACCAATGCTAAAAGATTTGTTGATTTAAGCAAACCTGTTAGGAATGCTTCTTTCCATTGTAATTGTGTTGGTCATACTATTAGGAACTGTTATTATAGAAATATTGTTGTGCCTAAAGGATTGTATGTATGGAGACCTAAGGTACAAATGGTGAAAGTTGACAATCAAGGACCTAAAGTAAAATGGGTACCAGCAACTAAAACTTGAATTGTTTTGCAGGATGTATAGCATATGCAGTATGAACTCAAGGATGGATCACTTTGGAAAAATCAATATCTTGAGTATCTACAATGGGTAAAATTGTATCAATCTGTTGCATTATGCTTAAATTGATTGGTTGTTGTTGTTTGATTGCATGTGCTTATTGTCTGATTGTTTGATTGATTGAATGAGTTTGAAACACTATTTTCACGATGATTAGTCGACTACTTTTTTAATTCATTCGATTACTAGTCTTTGTATGTTTTAAACTCTGTTTTAAAAGTCTTTTGACATACCGTAGTCAACTTTGTGTTTAATGTATTTGACTTGATCTTTATTTATAGACCGTTAGTTTTTTTTAAGATATATCTGATATCTAGTACTGACTCAAAATCACACGAGTTGTATGCGTAACCCTAGACTACTCTGAGAAGGATCATCACAATATCTTCTAGAAATGGCATCCTCTTCCTAAAAAAGACATAAGGTGATTTCATGCCCTGAAAGGTAAGCATGTCCTACGGGCTGGATAAGTGATGATGATGTTAGAGAAAGATTTATTCATGGGAGTATCAAAGTTGTGGTTACTCCAAAGTATATTGATCTAAGCCTATTCGAAAGAGAGGGATTTATGTTTCCTGGTTGGTTCCAATCTCATAACCTTTCATCATTGGTCCAACTGAAAGGATACTGGTATCTTGATCTCGTGAAAGTATTTTATCACAACTTGAAGCTGATCAATAGAGATATACCCTCTATAGTAAAGGGTGTTAACATTGTGATTGACGATAATACTTGGCTACACATTATTGGTCTAACAGTTGAGGAAGTATCCCTTCGTGAAGTGTTCTCTGAAGATCATGGCCTTCTGAAGAAAAGAGATATCTACAAAGATTGACTGAGGTCCCCTGTTAATCCTTTAGACGAACGTGTCTTAGCACATGAAGGTTTAATGATGGAAGAAAGGGTAAAGGCTCATGTACTTACATTCAATATCCTCCCTGGAAGTCTATCTGAACCACATATGTCAACTGATGACATTTTCTTGCTATATGCTCTTAAACACAACATTTCGATCAATTAGGTTGAAATTTTGAAAGACCATATGACTAAAAGTGCATTGAGCAGGTCACACTTTCTGCCCTATGCTATACTGGTTTATAAAATTCTTGAAGAGCAAGGTGTAAATTTGAATGGTGAAAGAAAGCTCCATTGCAACTATACAAATGCAATAAATCGGAATACTTTGATTTAATTTGGACTAACAAGGACTTTGAGAGGGTGGTGCTTTAGAGGAGAAGAGAATTTGTTACATCTGTATGGAAGCACATTTGTTACACAGGAACAAAGAAGAATTGCATGCTCTGAAAACTATTCTACACATCCTACTTCAAATTTACTTCAGAATATCTGTGACAGACTTGAGCGTCTGGAATTAAAAATTGACCGCTTACTGCATCAAGGGAACGAAGAAGATATGACTGAAAACAACACTATGGACTCTCGTCTATAATAGGGTTTAGCTGACTCGACAGTGTGACTTGAGTAGTGTTAGATATATGTTCTATTTACCAAGTTGTGTTTATAGTCATAGGTTGATCCTGTGTCTTTTTCATTTTTCTTTTGTGTATGGCTTATAATGCCATTGTGTCTTTTGTACCTTGTTTCCTCTTATCAATTGTAATATCGTTTTAAACAAGAAATGAAATTTAGTTTGAATCACTTTCAGCTGCTTTAATTTGCTTAATTGAAATCTGATGTGCTGAGTGATGATTGATTCAACTGTGTTATAATAGAAGTCGATTATGCTTAATTTGTTACACATCTTTACATATTGACTTCTTATTGATTACATTTCTTGCATAACTAAATTGCTTTATCTACAAAAGATCTTTGAAAGGTTTTGTAGGAAAAACATTGCTTTGGAAACTACAAGTGGAACTCAACATCATTGGCAAGCAATGTATTCGACTGGGAAAATAATTCAATCGACTGCATCGTAACAAGGTTATAAATTCTAATTCTGGAATTTGGTTATCTTTTGTTGATTGATTACTTTATCTTGATTATCTACAATTTATCTCTGATCTAATCTGATTATGCATATTTTGATTGAGATAATATTGTGATATTGTTGTTGTTTGTATCATTGCATGATAGAAGTGTTTGATACCTTATCTTTGATACAACTCTGTGCTACATTGTTTGTATACTCTAGACTGTTTGTACTGCATTGTGCATTTGATCTGGTTTTGATATCTGTATAATGACAGGGGGATTATTTCACTCATACACATTTTTACTCACATGCCTGCATTTCAGGGGGAGTAATCTTTTACATGTGATTAAATGTGATAGCGGGAGCATCATTGCATTTCATATATTTGCACACTTTTATTGATGCATCTTTGTTTGGCATATCAACATATAATATCTAGAAGCACTCCTTTTTTATTAATGCACAAAGAGGGAGAGAATGTATGAAAGCTTTATGAAAGGGGGAGAATATTTTTCTATCTCATATCTGCTTGATATTGTTGTTGTTTATTTTTGCTACATGCAGAGTATTTGAACTGTTTTATATCATTTTGTGACTCTGTTTTGTATCTAATTGTATAAACATGGTTGCTTATTAATCATGGTTATGCATCATCAAAAAAGGGGGAGATTGTTGAGACTGTTGACAACACAATATCTATATCACTCTGATTTTTGATGATGACAACACATTGTTTAATAACACACATATGTTATTATGTTACATGTTCTTATGCTGATTGGTTGATATATCTGTTGAACATGTTTCTGTGCTATATTGCAATGTGAATGCATACTTACTGAGCTTGTACTTGTTACATCATATCTGGATGCGTTGCACATGTTTTAATGCATGAAAACCACAAGCAATTTTGTGAACTTATAACTGTGTGACAAAGCTGCAGTAAAATCGACTTCATTTCTAATTGAATCGACTATGCTAAAGTCTTTGTATAGATTTTGAGAATAAGTGTTGTGTGAGATTTTGAGAAGGAAAGAATTTCAATTTGCTCTAACATGTCGAAGTCGACTATGTGCGCCACATATTCAACTATATTAGTTGTTTGCTTTGAAATTTTGTTATGCTCATGTATAGTAACGACTATATTTTCAAAAGTTAGTTAAGCATTGATTGTGAGTCAACTGTATTGAATAAGAATTTATTTTGGTTGACTGAATGCTACTGGTCTGACTTAACTATTATAATTGTCTTCACATAGTCGACTGGATTAGTAGCGTATTTAACTAAGATATTTTGTTTAACGAAACTCTATAAATAGTCTGAGCACGAAGTTGTTCAGGGACTTTTGATGATCTAACATTTTTACATTCAATTTCAGGTTGATATCTCTAGTTTATAGAGCTCCAAGAATTCTCCAAGAAGACGGTGATGATCTTTCTTGAAGGAGATTCAAATGGAGATTATTTACGCACTCATTGATTGATCATATTCTACACATTGAGGTGTATCTGGTTTGATCGAGATTTTGGCTTGGCATCCTTGAAGATTGTTGTGTGTACCTGTTGAAGATTTTGGCTTGAAAAGTGTTTCGGTCTAAGAATAAGTCTATATATATGGCAGAAGCAAAACCCCTTTATATAGGGTCTGAAGAAAACGAAAGAAAAAGAAAATGAAAGGGGAAAAGGGAAAGAGGAAACTTGCTCTCGACGCATTTAGCTTCCAAATCGGACGATCCTCTGTCCATCCTTTCTCTCGACAACTCTCAGCCCTTCGATCAATGTCCATCCTTGCCGGTTCAAGCTCCGATCATCATCTTCATTATTATCGGTTCAGCCTCTGCACGTGCACTTTGGTTCTCGCTGGTTTAGAAATTGCAAGCCACGGAGATCTTCGAAATCTTCTCTTCTTCTTACTTGAGCCCTAGCAAATGGGCTTTGTTTCCAGTCACTCTCCTCTTGCACGAGAGAGTGTTTCTGCTTAATGAATCACAAATGGAAATGACCCCTCAGAAGCTGCAACTTGAAACGCAACGTTTCACTAAAGCCACAGGCCTCAAATCCATTTCTGGTCAAACAGCCCAATGGCCCACTTGCTTATTACAATCGGCAGCAGTATTCCAATTTGCAACCCAATTCATTGTGCAGCCCAATTGTATGCAACTCCATTCCAGCGGCCCAGTCTAGCTCTTGCAGTGCAGCAGTAGTGATCCCAATTTCTTCCCATTAGCATCAGAGGCCCAAGATAGCGGCCCAATTATAAAATCAACACTTGCAATCTGCAACAAAGAAAGAAAAAGAAATCAAAAATTAAAGAAAAGAGAACAAGATTTATCAATTAAAAAGAAATATAATTTTTTTATCAAAAGATTTTTATTAAAGAAAAAGATTAATTTCCTAATTATATACAAATGTACTAAAAATATACTAAAATTCTATTTTTAACTAAAATTATACAAAACTAAAGAATTCAAAGAAAATCCTAAAACTATCCTAATTCTAAACAATTAAAGAATAAAAGAAGCTAAGAAAGACTCCTAAACACAATTATAAATGCAAATTTAGAGAGTTATCACTGGTTCACTTTGAGGATTGTTCAAAGTGGTGTTTGGCGGATTGCAGGAGAGGGGACATCTTGCTACAAGTCTTGCTATGTTGTATGCCTATATTTTGGTTAGAGGGTTAAAAAGGAGATTTATATTTTTGACGTGGAGGTCTTCTATAAATTCCTTGCTGTAAAAACCTTGACCATTATAGTGCATTTGCTTCCTAGGTTGGAAGGACACTAGATTTAGGCATTGTTGGCAGAACCAGTATAAAAATCAGTGTTTGATTTCTCTATCCCTGCTCTTTTATTTTCAGTCGACTGTATTATCTGCGTAGTCAACTATGATTTTCTGCTGCACACATTTTTCATTACTTGCATTTCAAGAAAGACTTGTAAAGTTTTCAACTTTGTTTTAAAGATTGCAAAAAGACTCTGATTTTGAAAACTCACCAATCCCCCCCCCCTCTTGGTGTAAAAAGGAAGTCTGCCTGTTTTCCAAAAGCTTTAAGTGGGAAGTCAAACTTTAATCTACATTGTAGGGGTCAAAGCTTTATCATAGCCTTATGTGAATTTGAGCTTGTACGATGTGACAAAGCGGAAGGGTTCAAGGGAAACATTCCCAGAATATTCTTCATCTCTCACAACATCTTTTTCTTAAGTGTAGTGATTATGATAATATCTTTCTACTTTAATAATTGCACAAGTATCAAGAACAAAGTATACAAGCATTGAAACACTTTATCGTACATGCATTAAATGTTTTTAACATTGATAAGTGTTAGACTGTATTGCATGTTCAAGACATTTTATCATTTGTCATATCATTTATATATGCATTGTTTGATAAAACATACAATGTGTATAATCATCAAATGGTATAAAACATTATATGCTTCTTCAAAGGCTATAACGTTTAGCGGTAATTCATTAGTCGATGTATTCTTTAAAACACTTTGTTGGAGATAACACTATATAAAAAACAAAACTTATTAACCTTAGCGTTATAAAAGAGATAGACTTTCTTTTTCATAAGACTAGCTTATTATTCATATATTCTATTGGATGATTTCAATGAGAGATGATTTATTTTCTTAGACGTTGTTCATAACTTTTGTTCATTAGACAGTTTGGTCTAGAAAACATTATTCATAAGCTTGGCTTTATTTAAATCAAATGTTACAAAATATTTTTTTTCTTAGATGTTATTTCTTTAAAACAGATTTTCATATACAACAATATTTTGTTTAATGCTTTTTGTTAAACTTCAAAACTTGAGTTGTTTAAACAATCTATTCTCTAGATGATATTGTCTTAACACAAGAAAGGTAAACAACCTAGACCCAACTAGGTAAAGCCCATAAATCCACTATAAATAGTATTGTTCACGTGCTAAATAATTTTGCATTCATTACTATATTTATTGTCATTTGAAGCATGTACCTGATTTAAGTGTCAGAGTTTCTTTTGTAGACACAATCACATCTCAAACATTGATAACAACAAGGATGGGATACATCTAAAAATTTAAAAAACTATTCAACAACCTCCTTCAAGTATCAAATTGGAAAAAATAAAATCAAAACAACCTTTTAGATCTACTCAAACTAAAATTAATCATGTGTGATACTAACCTTCTCTTTCAACCATTTTAGTTCTGTGGGTTTCTTCCAAACCAACTCATACAAAGAAAAACTCAAAAATATATCTATACAAGTTTTGTTTCTCTATTTATTTAGATAATTATCAAACTCATATGAACATAAACATAAAAGAAAAATCTTAGCATGAAATTATTTTTATTGAAATTGATTTCTTTCTTTAATCCGAACTAATCATGACATTTTCATTTCACTCAAATTAAAAGTTTTAAAACAACTAGTCTAAATAAAAGAATCACAATATATATTTGTTTTTGTTAAAAATCGAATCTCGAAATCAAATTTTCATCTAACTTTCTCCTAAATTACTTCACTCACTTTGCTTTGGTATAGGCTAATTATAACATAGTTGATACCTATAATAAGCCATGGAAGTAATATCTTACGTACGTAGCTGTATTGAAAGTGATACTTAGTAGGAGATTGAAATCTATGCATTCACAATGTCAAAATTATTAATTGAAGATAAGCTTATTGTGTTAGACCTCAAACCACACCTTACCTACTCTTCTATACTAAAACATACACGCAATTTGAGAGAAAGAAAATGAAATGCTTTTGTATAGTGATTATCTACTTAATCTTAGTTTTTTTTTTAAATAAAAAAATAAGGTACTAAAAATCAAACTTGCAATTTCATACATACCATTCAAACATTTCACCTAATGATTACTCAAATATGATGAGGTTTTAAGGAGTAAATTCTAAATTTAGCTATTTTACTCATTTAATGTTCAATATTATTGGTTTATGATAATTATTTCATGAATTTATGTTTTTCACACTATAATTACAAAACTTTCTTTCCTCTATAATAAATTCAATCCTCTATTGTCAATTTATTAAAGATGTTTGAAAATCATAACCACAACCAAGGAATTCCAATTTTTTAAGAATGAATTATTTCATAAAAACAAAATCGGTTTGACAAACTTTATTTAGATGCGGTTCTAAAATTTAAACCAACTTATTAGATTTATCTAAATCTATATATCAACTTAATGTAAACTATTATCTAATCATATATTATTATACATTTCTTGTTATAGTACCTTCATAGCGATCTGATTCCGAAACTCATACCGATATCATAACACAAATATAATTAATTTCTCACAAAATACGGTGAAGCCGAGTGATAGAGTCTTATCTATTTTTCTATGTCTACATATTTGTTATAGTTCTAAATATGTACTTTACCAAAACAAATAGTAATTATTATTAAATATATACATGTTGGAAATTCGGGATGATTATCATTACCATAAAGGTCCGTTCATTTCAATTAACTTCGTTGAATAATACTTGGTCTAATTAATAGTTTAAAATGACTTCAACATTCTTTGAATATTAAAAAGCCTACCTTTAAGCATATTGTATGCGAAGTTAGAAGGATTTTATTTTATTTTTTTGAAAAAAAGTATGTTTATAAACTGTCTAAAAAGGTTGGAAAAATAATAATTGTTTTTAATTGTAAAAAAAAGCTATTCTAAACCAGAATATACCCAAAGGTTTTTACAAAACCATCACTTTTGGTTAGAAAATATAAGGTTTTTACATTGATTTATATGCATAGAGTTTGTGGATATTTCACATTTTGATTTATTGCAATATGAAAGAAAAAGCAAGAAAGAGGGAAAGAAAATTTGTGTGGACCTTAAGTGTTTCGAATGAAAAAACATGACGATGCATGTGGAGCCATATTCAAGAATTGAGGCGGGTTGTTTGATTGGAAAATCGTAAATGAAAGAACAAAGAACATTCTTATTAGCTATAATAGCTTTAGGAACAAGAACTTTGAAAAAAAAAATTAAAGAGAAATGCTAAACACGTTGTTATATTTTTTGTAATGCACTCTTTCGATTCTTAGTGTCAAGTTCATTAATTAGAAATTATAAATTTTGATAATTTTTTCTTTAGATTTTATAAATTTTAATGATTTTTAATCCATGTTACACTATGTTAAAGAAGATGTTATTAGTTGTCATATTCTATGACTCAAAATTAGGTTGCCCTTTAGTGAAGGTAGGGGAAAGTTAAGAAATTTGTATACTTTGACCTTGTGCCATAAAAATTGCGGCTACGTAATATCAATTATATGCACCAATCATTCAACCTTTGAAGCCTTTGGTGCATTCAAATGTTGTGCCTCATTTTTCGTCTCTAATAATGTTATTCTTACAAATTGATGTATATCTCCTATAGTTAATCATAACTCCATTTAAATCTTAGTCTCTTTTAGTGATATCATATGAATTAGATGATTTAGTTAAAAGGAAAAGTCATCAGTCCACACTTTTACATATAGGTAAAATATAAGAGTTATATATAATATTGAAAGTATTTATTTTCTGATCATTTAAACTTTTAACTTTAATAAATAAATCTATTAGATATTTTATAATTTTAATAATTATATATATATATATATATATATATATATATATATATATATATGAAAATCTAAAATTATTTGAAAAGAAAAACACCTAAAAGTACCGCCTATGATATGCATAGCTATATATAGGTACACAAAGAATGAGGTATATATGCATGGCTAGTAGACATATAAGAAAAAAGTGAATTATATTGATTATGAAATTGAAATAATGATAACAAAAAGCACATATAAACTAAAATGTTAATTAATTTGCTTGGTCATTCACACATAGGTAGTGAATTACCTAACCTATATGTCTTGTATAAACTAATGCCACGCGTGGTTTAAAACATCACATACTCTTCTTTGTTATTATTCTATTTTGGTGGTGAAATATGATTTATTCATTTGAGGAACAAGAATAAAGAAAACACAGAGGAAGCATAACTTATTTGAATCCAGAATTGGTAAACCCCCACAGTTCCCTATTTGCTTTGTTAATATACAAAGAATGCGTAAAAAGAAAAGTTGTGTGTGTTATACGCAACACATAAAAGTGGCTACACTACAACAATTGCGGCCACAAAACCAGATTTCAACATGCCCAACGTACTATAGTTTCACTGCTTTAAGACCATAATTCATATTCTTTTCTTTCACTTTTCTAGTAATGGAATATTTCCAGTGTTTATTTACTCTATCATCACTTTCTTTTAACTCCCTAACTACCATAGAATTTCTTATTTCCTAAATCCATAGTTAATCATATTCAAAAGGAGAATGATATTTAGACAATATTTTCTTAATAACATTTAAACATTATCTATGTGTCATTTTGTGATTAGTCCATAATGATGCTTATGATTATTATTATTCATTGTAAAGTAATTTTAGACTAAACACAGAATGACACATAAATGATGTTCAAATATTATCATAAAAATATTGTCTAATAATCACTATCTTATTTATAAGTTATTTCCATTTTTAAGTGTGAACTCAGTTCTGTCTTTATTGTGTCAGAGAAGTGCATCAATTTATAGTTGACGTTAGCTTTTTAGGCCATGTGCGAAGTTTGGTATGCGTTAATTTGGTAAAATTTGTAAGTATTAAGTGGATATTTTTTATGAAGATAAACTTGACTAATGGGTATGAAGACCAGTACATGTACAGATCAAACGACCTTGGTTGGTTGTTCACGGTAGTGGTAGTAACATTAATAAACGTGATAATAGAAGATTAAAATGACTAATCATAAATAAGAAAATCCTAAACCAAGATATACCTACAAATTTTAAACTCATGAAACACAAAAGTTTATCCAAATTTATAAATAGACAACATTCATGGGATATAAGATTTCTCTAAATATTTAAACATTTATTGTCTTTGACATATTGTTGATTTAAGTGTCTCGATACTAAGTTTGATAAAAATATTCAGAAATACATGTACAAAGACATCTCGATTTAGTCCAGAAGACAATTAAAACCGTGACATTTGAAGGACACAAACATATCTGGATAGTATAAAAACTACATATTCATCACTTGGTATTTATGATTTTTATTTGTATATTTAAAAACAATAAGTTTTAATCAAATAATTTAAAATTTTTTAGAATTTAATTTTTATTTTATTTTAGAAATTAAAATTAATTTCCAAAAGATAGATTATTTTTTTAAATTTGTATCTTTTGATGTAACTTATATAAATGTGTCTTAAAAAGACTAAATTTTTTTAACACTTATTATGCAATTTTATTTAGATTATACTTTCAAGATTATTTTTTTTATTCGAACTTATCTTTTAAAGAAATGTTATTAGTTATTTAAAATTATAAAAAATATAAATTAATCATAGATATATATCCATGAACACCACAAATGATAAAAAAAAAAAAAGAAGAAACCCACTGATAAATAGTACCCGTAGGAATTGTATCCACTTTGATATCTCATCATTTCTAAATTTGGCTTCATTATAATCTTATCATAAATAAGCACGTAAATGAAGAAATAAGAAGGCATATAAATTATATATTCTTGGATTTAGAACAATGGGAATATTATGAGTGTACTAAAGTTAACAAATTATTAATTCACAAGAGTGGTTCTATGAGTTAGTGGTGGATGGTAGGGACCACTGAAATAGAGCATGTGAAATAGAAGCAATTTAAAATACAAACAAAGACGACTTTTCAAAATGTTTGAAAATAAAATTCCATCTGTCTGACATAATAAGGAAAGATAGCAGAGGTGTAGTAGATAACACCTAACAGAGTGTATATGCACATTATCAACAATGTCTTTTAGTGTAATTTCTGAAGGTTAATTATATGCACGTCACTTTCATAAATGGAAAAGATTATGGAAATGGACAATGTCCTTTCGTCTTTTCTTCTCCTTTCATTCTTACTTGTTTAACTCATTAAAGAATACCATACAAAAAGAAAAAGGGTAACAAAGCCCCCACAAATTAAGAAATCAAAGGTAAAAGGAATTGGTTTAACTCTACATCTCTTAAACTATATATATATATATATATATATATATATATATATATATATATATATATATATATATATATATATATATTATTCCCCTTTCAAACAAGTCATGTATTGTGCAAATTTTTTATTTTTATTTTTCATTGCTTTGATGATTCATTAAATGTTGAACAATGTAGTGAGGTGTCATAAAATATATTATACATAATTTTTTAAAGGTTTAATTAATTTGGAAGTTTCTATTTTTCAGATTTGTATTAATTGGATCTTCGTATTTTAAAAGTACTCAACTGGGTCTCTAATTTAGTGAAACTGAGTCAATAATGTCTTTGTCGTTAATTGTTGTGGACGGCATTAACTTTCTTGTTTGATGGCATATTGAGATATCCTATAATAACCATGTGGCACATTATGTTCTTATTACGTGGATATTTATATGATTTTAAATTTTAAAATATTGTAAATTTAATAAAAGAATAATTTAAAAATGATTTTAATCAAAAGACAGTTTTATTTAGGGAAAAAGTTAAAGATTAGTAGTTTGATTTTTGAGTGCGGGCCAAATTGGAGAAATATGGGAAACCACAACAACCAAGCCTCAAAAAACCACAACAATGCCATCCTTTATCGCCGCCAGTGCCTCGCACCACCACCATGCACACGCCACCGCAAGGCCGCCACCACCACTGTTGTGCTGCAAAGCCCTTTTCAGGCCACTGTCGCCGTAAGAATTGCACCATTCAACGCGAGAACCTACAACCACTGTACCAGAAACCTATTCGAAACCCCCAATGAAGCAAATTGCGTCTCCGCCATTCTCTAATCACCTATACCCGAAACCTACATCACCACCATGAATCTTCATCTTCTCCAACAGAAGCACCATGATTCTAAACCTGAAACCCACAGAAAAATCCCAAACTGAAAGAACCCTAAAAACTTAAATCACCATCGTGACAACCTCTACATTTTCGCTCCTCGCCGCCACCCAATACTAACGCGAACCCAACCAACCATTTGAACCTTCATCTCGCCACCACAGAGCATCAGTAGCGTTGCGGAGGAGAAGTGGCAAACCCTATCGCGAAGAGAGGAAAGGGCTCGAACCCTAGCGTGACCTTCCTTGCCGCCGTCGCGCAACCTGCCTCCATCAACCTTCGTCTTTGCGCTTCTCGACCATCAACAACCCGAACCTGCAAGTAGAAACCCAGAGAAGAAACCCTCAATTTCTAAATCACTAATCCATAATTTTTAATCAGTATTTCCTAAATAAACCACGCTCATTAATCAAATCACTAATCCCTAACTTTTAATCAGTTTTCCCTAAATAAAACATTGTTTTGATTAAAATAAATTTTTTAAAACTGTAAAGAAATAAAATCCAATTCAGGCGCCCAAATGTTGCCATGTTAATAAAATTTGCTTAGTCACCAAGCCACAAACCACAATTTTTAGCACCGTCTAGCGCAATTAACAGCGAAACCCAAATTGAATAAGTTTTTTACAAAAAGAGACCTAATTGAAAACGTTTTTAATACGAGAACCTATTTGAGACTATTATGCAAAAATAAAAATGTTTGAAATGTTTAAACCTTTTTTAAAAGTTACTTTTGCATGTTGGTATTTCATTACACGTTTAAAACTCACCTTAGAGGGAAACCTCAAACACTGAACGTGACGTTAAGCCATGAAGACTCCTTCACAAAGAAGTTATCTTAGGGGCTACAATACCAAAAGCATGAGACCTGAGCCACAAAGGAAACCCACCTTGAAAGGAAACCTCTATAGCTAGAGCCATACTTTCACCGCTAAAGCCACACCTTGGGAAAGTTTATATAAATAGAGTTTCTTTTCTATTTTACGGACTTCTGGTAAACTTTAGAGAGATATTTTTAGAGAGTTTCTCATAAACTTTCCTCTGTATTTTAAGAATATTATTAGAGGTTTAAGGGATGATAAATCCTCCTTATATTGTATTCTTCTTATCTATTATGAGAAGCTAACTCTCTTAGAATGTTGAAGAAAGTTGTAATCCTTCGATATTAACTTATATTGGTATTGTTTTATCTATCAAAGTATGTTTGTATTACATGTTTTGTGAATTAGTTTATTCATTGTTGAATGAATTTATCACTCTTCTTATTTCACTAGCTTGGGATTACGTGGGAATTGAATTCAAGTTGTGGACCAACTAATTCTCCTCTTGCAGATGCTAGGAATAGATTTAAGGCTCTAGCTAGTTATAGAGTTCTTATGTTAATGCAAGTGATCCATTCAAGCAGTCATTGAGGAATCATACTAAAGTATGGTGATTTTAGGCTCTAGGTATCGAGAATGGACTCAGAGTTACATTTAAAGAGAAATCCTAGGTCATGATTAGTTTCATCTTTATAGATTATAGTTGAACCTTTACAAGAGAAGGTCAAAGTGGTGAAATCTAGCTTCAACATGCCTTTATCATCCTGAAGTCAACCCCTTTAATTCCAAAATATTTTGCAATGTGTTATTTTCACCCTAAGTTATTTTCTGATTTTTATCTCATTTTAATTTTATTTGATTAAAATTGAAAACATTAGAGCGTTTAGTCGTATAGACGATTTTGTCTTTAACAATATAATCAATAATTAAATATACCTTAACTACTTCACATCAGAAGGATAAAAATGATGTGCAGACTGAGAAGTCATTTTTATGTTGATATTGTACGATTTTCCTTTCATATTTTATAATGTGGAGGTAAAGGTATACAAACTTATACACTAGTAAGTCCATTCTAGCCTTCATTAGTTGTTGCTCCAACAATGCATCATTCAACTTATGTCATTCTTAGGAAATTACTCCTTTCTCCTGCAATGCTAATAAGAAAATGGAATTACAAAAAAAAAAAATTATCATGTATATGTAATTAGGAAATTATCAACAAATAACTTGCAAACCAGAATCCAATCGACTAACACGAAATTGTTAAGACAAAATTGTCTATAAAATTTATATGTTTAAATGCTCTCATGTTTTGAAGTTTAATCATATAATATTAAATGAGATAAGAATCTAGAAACAACTAAACCTGAAGAATAAGATAGGTAGGAAGACAAATGCTAGAAACAAGATTCTCAAATCATCCTTCAACATAGAAAAGCTTTGGAAAACACTTAGGAAAACAAATAAGTTAAAAGCTTCTAGATGCAACGCTAAACGACTTACAAGTCAAAGTGTCTAAAGAGAGTTATACTAAATGCGTCAGCTATATTGTACCCAATGGTATTCAGTTGAACTCTCTAGAAGGAAAAAGGTGTCGAGACAATGCCTTTGACAAAACCCTTTAAAAGCCTTAAACAAATATTAAAAATTTATAAGAGAAGAAACATGTTAATCACTCAAGTTCAAAAAGGCATCATCCCAAAAAGTGTTTATAATAGACTAGATGATACCATGAGCTAAACCCTTTAATTCTTCCAACGATGAAGTTCTTACTCAACGAGTGGCATCTTTAAGAAAAAACTTAAATTATAAACGCTACCTCAATGGTAGAAAATGTAAAAAACACTTGTTCTGAACAAGAATGAAATGCTTAACGTTCAAAAACAACAAAAGTGATAAGAGATAAGACATATATACTGCACACATCTACTACTTTATTTGAAATATGTCAAAAGTGGAAGTCACTGACCAAAGAAACATTCAAGGAATGTTCTCTTCATAAGAAGAAGTGTTTGAAAGAAAGTACAACCTATGTTGAACAAAGTACTGAAAAAGCATGCCTGCTTTGACAAGTTGACTTTAATGAACGAGCTTCACACGCAAGATAGAGAAGACACAAGAATCAAGGTCAAGAGCTCAGTCTAACGGATATATTTTGAAAAAGCCTTTAAATGGAACATCATTCAAAGGAAGAATCAAGTGGATAACTCAAGAGGATGATATACAACATAAATATCAATCTTACGAAAAGCGTTTAGAAGAAAAGCACAAAAAAAGCTCAAGCAAAAGAGAATATCTGAGAAGAGAAAAAAAGAAAAGTCAAGCAATACTCTTGAGCTTCATTGTAATATTTGCTTACTATTGTAAGAAAAGAGAAAAAGAGAAAAGAGAGAAACACTCAACGATTCTTTGGACTATATTGTATTATAGACATATCCTCTCTACGAAAGTAATAGTCTAAACGAATTGTAAGCAATCATTGATTTCAATTCTGAGGAGAATTAAAACACTTATTGAAACTCTAAGGAGTTAAGGAAATCTAGGCAATGCATCAGAGGATACCAGGATTGTCTAGTACTAGGAGTTGTGCGAATACTAAACTAGTCTAAGGTAACATAAGGTTATTCGCTGACTAGAGATACCAGGAGTGATGAAGAATACTGCACAACCAGGAGTGAGTGAAACTCAACTAGATAGCGTATCATTGGATACCAAGAGTGGTGAGAATATTCAGTTGTAATCTTATTGAAGATTATAGTGGAACCCTCTATGGATAAAGCAGAATGGAGGTAGCTCAGTTGGAGTGAACCAGTATAAAAATATTTGTGTATTTATTATTTACTTTTGCCTAAACACTTCTCTTATAAAACCTACAGTTGCACTTTACTTTTACATACAAGAAACTTCCCATACTAAATGATTAACGAAGGAAGTTCTTACAAATATTATAGTGTATATTCTGAATAGCACGTAAAAGAAGTTATCGTTCATAATCACTTGTAAAATTAAGCGTTTAACAATTACTTGATAAATCTCATATTCAACGAATGTACTATATCAAAGGGGTTGCGAAATTTTTTGCATTAACACTATTTAACTCCCCCTTCCCCATTTTCTAGTGTTTTTTAGGTACTTCAAAAACTTCATTCAATCATGCTCATTAATTTGGTACTTTAGACAAGGTAGAAATGAGAAAGTAAAGCATATAAAGGTGAAGAAACCATTAACCCCATTGCCTTAAGGTTTTAGTTAGAGAGTGGTGTCAATCCATTATATGGTTGGGCTTAGGTCTCGTTCGTGTTGTATCTCTCTAGTGAACCCTCTTCCTTGATAAACCTAGAAAATGGTATCAGAGCCAGGTTAGGCTTAGATGGGTACAATGATCTCTATATCGAAAGTCTTCCTATTAAGGCTTTCAGGTAAGTGTGTCCCGTTAAGATGAACAACAGTATGAAAAAGGATACTCATGGTTGGGAATGCTTCCATTGGAGGAGAATGCTTCTGCGGGAGGGAGAGTGTACCAATGTGGAAGGAACTCGCCCTTGAAGTGGGAGATTGTTAGAATTTCAAGTGTGAGTCTAGGTCTCACATTGGATAGAAATAAGAAAATAGAGCACCATATCACTAGTGCAACAAAAGGATATTGCCTCAGTTGTTTTAGCTTTATGACAGCGGTTGTAAAACCGATGTATATTTAGGCGAGGTAAAAAGTTGAGACTTTTGGCCTCGATTCAAAAACTGAAGCATAAAGGTTACGATTTTGCCTCAGTTCAAAAAATCGGAAGCTGTAAAGAAAAAAAAAATGGTTTATTGCCTCGATTGGATCCAAAACCGAGGCAATAGACTATTTTTCCCTTGGTTTTTACCAAAACCGTTGTCTAAAGTATGACTTTTTTAAAAAAAAAAAATTGATCATTTTTGTAACCATTCCATATCACATAAGCCATAATACATAATCCCATAAACACAGAAACAAACACAGAAACATACCTGCACACAGAACACTATAAAAAAGCATTGTTTTCTATGTATTAGGAAAACAAAAAACATGAAACGCTATTCAGAAAACACTGCACACAAAATGTTGTCCAACGAACAACCAAACAAAAACATTGAAGACCTAAAACGAAACTAACCTTGAAGGTGAGTTTGGGGTTGAATCGAAACAAAATGAACATCACAAAGTGTTTATTCGAAGAGCACCTATGCACAAAATCAATAAGTCAAAATGAAATAAAATCATTCCTAAGCACTTAATCAACGAAAAATGAAAGAAAAATTGGAAGATTGTTGAAGATGGTGGTCGTGAAATCGAAGATGAGAGAGAGTAGGGGCGTAGAAGATGACTTCTGTCTAAAAAAGCGCCTGTTCGCGAAATTTAAACCTAAATGCATGTTATTATCTCGATTGTTTTTTCAACAACCTCGGTTCTATAAAGAACCGTTGCTTAAAGCCTTTCAATTTTTTTTCAATTATTTTATGTCTCAGTTCTCTAAACAACCGAGGTCGTAGATTCCTTTAGACCTCGGTCCCTTTTGAACTGAAACATATATGTTTGCGATAATTACAAAAATGTTGCCGTGTCATTTTATGCTTCGGTAGCAACGAAACCGATGTCAAATGGGCGAGTTAAAATCCTTATTTTTTACTAGTGTATAAAGATTAAGACTCATTAACCCATTACCTTAAAGTTTTTGGTAGAGAATGATTTCAATCTCTTATGTGGTTGGGCTCAAGTTTCATTGGTGTTGTATCTCCTCAATGAACCCCTTTCCTTAATAATCTAACAAAAGAGTTATATCTTTATACTTTTTATTAACATACTATCATGTCAAGAAAGTTTTGAAGTCTCTAGTATTAATTTATGCAATATTGAACGGATGTTAAAATACTTTAATATGGTTATTCTATATCTCTTCAACCTTATTTTAGGATGGAATTGTAATAGAAACATGATGTTGAGTTATGAGTTCCAAATAGCTCCTAACTTAGAGCATTTGGGCTTAATGTCTTGCTAGAACGAAGATCCACATCAACATGTATCCTTTTCTTGATAATCCAACAACTAAGAAGTATGTACCTTATTCTTAAAGTTCTTTCTGATATATCAGTATTGTATCAAGTTTTAATTATAATTTAATTACACAAAATCATTAATTATCGATGAATAAAATTTGTTGGTAATAACAAGAATTTGTCAATAATCTAAGTTTATTAATGACAAAAGAAATTGACCGTAAAATACTTGTTAATCAATTTTATTGATAAATTAAAAAAACTCATTAATAATTATCAACAATCTAAAATATATAATAAATATATAATAATAAATATTCATCAATAATTATGAAAAGTTTTGTAATATTTAAATATACACGAGACCATAATTATTTATTATTTTAAAAAGTAAAAAAGGTTAATTTTAATATTTAAAAATAGTGATATATGTATATATATCTTAAACTGAAAATCTATATACATAAATAAGAAGTTGTTATGCATTATTTTACGATTTAACAAAATATGAGAACAAAAACTGAACCTAGCAGAAGATCCTAAACATTCACATTAAGAAGAAAAAGAAAACAAAAAAGTGGTGTGAACGAAGAAGCAAAACCCTTTGTTTGCATGCTTTTTTTATGGGTTGGATAGCATAATATTGGGGTGTACGTGCATGGAAGTGGGACCAAGTTGTTAGTCAAAGTCATCACATGAAGGGCTATCTGAGATGGCAAAGAGAGGTGGTGGTCCACGATGTTACGATGGACGAAGATGCATGGGAGTGTGACCCATATATACACAATAATAGTAATAATGAATGAATGAAGCATTGTGGAAATTCCAAGCATAAGGTTCCTTTTTCCATGGTGCTTGAATTTTGAGGTTAGTTTAGTGTTGAACACGGCAGCACAAAGATGGATGCATGGGTCCAAAAGTAGGCACCGTCTATTATTGACGTGAAATTGATTGGAATCGGAGAAAGTGAAGGCAAATTGCCCTCTTCTATTTATTCACAATCTTGACCAACACACAACTTATTTTATTTTATTTCACTAGTTTTTATAGTGTTGTCAATGTCTCAGCCATTAAAATTGATTTCGTAAACAAATGTTTATTATATATAAAAATATTTATCAGTAACTTCTCCCCTTTTCAAAATTAATAAACAACATCATTTTCCTCTTCTCTTCAAGATATATATTTACGTCGTGTAGGTGTGTGTCAGTCAAATCACCATTTTTTTCAATCTATACACGTTCATTTGGACCATTAAATATATAGATTATTTTTTTAAAAAATTTAAATTTGGGTTAAAATAAGTTTATGGAAGCAATCAAAATATCTTTTTTTTATAAAATTGAATTTTTAAATAAAATTTTAGTATGTAAAGGAATTTTTGTAACAGTAACAAAAGAAATATGAGGAAAGTGACTTTATTTTCTGAAGTGGGTTTGGATCACTTGAAAACCAACCTTACAATGTAAAAGTATATAAACTTAATTAGTTAAACGATTAATAACACTAATATTAGAAAAAGAAATAGTATAAGTATAAATTTTTGTAATGTGGAAATGTCACTTTTTTAACTAATTATTTAATTCAGTTTATCATTTAAAAAAGGTTTTAGTATTATAAAATTCTGAAAATACTTTTCCATTAAAAAAAGTGGCGTTGTGGCTACTTTCTTCTCTTTCTCGGTGGATCTTATTATATTGATGGGTCATGCATGACTGACTACAAATAAATATGCGTGTTAAAAGCTGCATATTTCCCTCGTGAGCTTTTTGATTTAACACGTGCGAGAGAGAGAAAGAAAGAGATATGAAAAAGAAAAAGTTATGTAGTTGGACCATCTCTACTGACGAACCATTTCAATAGTAAGGGTGCTGCCGTGCCACGAGGCACGACCATAGAAGTAATGAAAAAGAAAAAGTTATGAATGGAAACAATGTTGCACACGTATATATCTGAATACCAAATTTTCTTCTAAAACCTCAACAATCAGCATGGTTAATCACAGATTAATTATTGATTAATATAAATGCAAAGTTGATATGGAAGCATTGGCTAGGATATATTTGAAGCGTGGAAACGAATTTATTGACTGATTAAGACTAAGCCACTCAATAGAAATCGGATTTTGAAGCGCATATGCAAGTTCATTTTTTCAACAATACACTCATTATTGAAAGCAAGACTTACTAGGACTTGGTGGAAAAAATAACTACTGTGTAAAAAATAATTTTGGTATATTAAGAGGACCTCTTATTCATAATTACGGGGCAATTAAAATGATATACACAATTATTTCATTTTGTTTTAATATCTTAATAAATATGCTACGATGATTAAAGAAATGGAGCAAAAATAAAAAATTATTAAGTATAACAAAATTCTCTGGGTCACAGTATTGTTTTGACTTTTATTGCTTCCAGTTTAATTTTGTAATATTGATAATACTTTTAGTTATAGAACTGTGTATATAACACTCAGTTTTTATAATTTAGTTACAAATTATATAGTTTGTTTTAAATATTTTTTTAACAAATAACTACGAATTATTTTTCAAATAAAGCACTTTTTATGTTGTTAACTTCTAAAATTATATAAAAGTTGTATCATCAACAACTTTTTAACATTGTATTAACGTTATATACAAGGGTTTGAAGCCATTCTTTCTTCTATAGTATTAATTAGTTCTTTTTGCCGATAAAAAATATATATATTTTAAACAATCATACCACCAAATTTAAATTTTCACTAAAAGTTTTAATTATGATAAAACTTCAAAACTAGTCATTCCGATTATGCTGAGAATTAAAATAAAATTGATCTAGAGAAATATAGTTGTATTAAAGAGAGTTAAACTGTAGTGTATATATTAATGTTCTTAGAGAAGAGTATAGTTTTTAAAATAGTTTAATTTAATTAGCTCTTAATAAACAGTAATTTACTCGAATTAACCCCCTTATTTTCCCTGTTAATTTGTCATAAACATATTTTGTGTTTAATTTTTTTTTCTCTCTTTCTATCTTTCTAATGGTATCGATCATCTTATTTTTCATTTCATTTTCTCTTCCTATATCTCCACCAATTTTAAAAAGCAATTATATTAATAAAAGGAATATTATTTCTCATTAAAAAAAATATATGTGAAAAAATTGAAACTTAATCAATAAATAAAAATCTCTTCTACATGCTTCAATTGTTAATTATGTGTAATCTTAATGATTATTATTACTTATTCACTTGCATTGACCACAGATAAATGAAGAAGACGAGAAATAGTGCAACTATTAAAAGAATTCGAAGACTTCTCTTATTATTTCTTTCTTATGTGTTATTTTCAAAGAAATTAATGTTCACCTTTAAAAAACTCTGACCGAATCTATTTCTTAAATCACACATTTTGTTTTATTATTATCATCATCACCAATAATAACATTATTTTTATACTTTACAATCTAAACCAAAGGGAATGTTCAACATATATCCAACCAAAAAGAAAAAGAAGAAGAAGAAGAATTCTTACATATTATTACATAAGAATATATGATAAGTATATGTTTTAACAATAATATCCTTTTTCTGAAAAAGTCATTGACCTTGGACACACAGAAAACATTCCATGGTTGATGCTGCTTTCATATTAGATGCAAAAGAAGTCTTATTCATTTGTATTTATATACATATATGTGCATATATTCTTTCTTTAAGGTTCTCTTGTTGCTGCTTCTGCACGACGTGAAAGTGAAGAACATGAAGAATTCTAAGAAAACGGGTGTACGGAAATACCAAAAATCAGAAAATCCACGTCTGCGATGGACACCTGAACTCCATGAATACTTTGTAGAAGTTGTGGAAGGTCTTGGTGGAAAAAACAGTGAGTTTTTCCTTCTTCAAATTGATCTAGGGTTACCTATTTCGTCTCTCTGTGTTATCATCATGTCCATTCCCAGAATTTTATTCTATTTTTTCTTTTCATTTTTTGCTTGATCCTTTGTTTAATGAACCTGATTTATACAATTTCTAGCTAGAATTTCTTTTTTCTTTAATCTCTGTTGTGTTTCTTCTAATTATTCCTATATATGTGTGAGAAGGGAGAAAAACAAACTATTGATGACAGAAAGATCTTACAAAAGATGATTTTTTTTATATATATATATATTAAGCAGTGATTCATCTCAGTTTTTTCTTCTCTTGTGACTGTGATATGTATCGAAGTTTTCTTTTTTGCTATATTTCAAGTTCAACCAGTTCCTGCTAACGATTAAGCAAATTGGATTTTGCAGAGGCAACTCCAAAGAGCATTCTGCAGATGATGCATGTGAAAGGACTAAGAATCTCTCACATTAAAAGCCATCTTCAGGTATATGTATATATAGTTATCCCATGTGGTCCAATAAATATTCTTATACATAGTTATATATTTTCATAAAATACCTGTCAGTAGCTTTATGTATTTTTCTTTAACAAGTGAAATTAAGCCTTTGATTTTGTGGTTTGGGGAATGATGGGGTGGGTTATAACTGACAAAACCCCAAGATTTGAAGCATATATATATAACAATGTTTTACCTAATGTGGCAATTTTCTTGGTTAATTCTTCTTCCTCAGTGGGAAAAATTCCTAATCTCTTGTCTCTACTCAAAACCAATAAAATTAAGGATGAGACAAAAAAAAATAAGGTCTAGGGTATTTTTTGTTTCGTACCAACAATAATTGATGAAGCAACAAAAAGGAAAGAAAAAAAAAACTGTAGTTTGTAGAAAGCAAGATTTGTCACAATAGGTAGATATATATTGCACTTCGTTCATTCATGATTACATTCCATTGCTTTTCAGCTGACGACAAAGTTAATGAAGAGCCATATATAAACCCCATTAATATTCTCACTTCTTTTTGCAGTTACTTTACTTGTTCTTTTCTTGTTACTTATGTTTTTTCTTTCAATTACGTGGTACAGAACAAAAGGAAATGATCAATAATATCTTATTTGTTTTCATATCAGTTAACCTTAGGTTATATTTGTACGACTTTTCATATCAAAAGAATGAACAACATTTGCTTTAGTGTTAAAAAATGTATTTTGTGCACGCGTAGCTTGTAAAAATAACAATAATTTATCTAGGTTAGGTACATGTGCATATGCAACACGAATATATAAATATATGTGTGTATGTATATATATATAAGTTTTGAAGACGTGAAACTCTTTTTCTCTTCTTCTGTCTTTAGCAAAATCTGTGAAAACAAGTTTTGTTGCATTGTGGATAGCTAGCTTGCTTTTTGAGATGCCAAAAGCGAATATCTGTGTAAGCTTTAAAGAAAAGGAAACACTTTTTTTTTTCCTTTATTAGGCTTGAAAATTTGTTCTACACCTATCTCCAGTTTCAATGTACTATATACTAGGCTATAGCATATTATATTGGCATTTATAACCATGCGTTCCAATGTGATTAATAAAATTGAGTACAAAGTATGAGAAGTAAAGAAGGGGAATAAGTTGATATAGATTTTGATTGACTCTAGAATGACTTTTGAAAGGGTTTTTAAAAATATTAGAAAATGAGTTTTAAGCCTAACTCAATCCCGAAAAACCGACGTCTCACAAAACAAGATAAGGTTTGCACCTCATTTATATATTATAATTTGACTTTATGTCTAGTCGATGTGAGACTTCCAACAAAAAATATTCTATATAATTCATAGAATTTTAAAAGCACTTCTAAGTCACACCACTAATTTCAGCCCAAACATATTATATCCTTTGTAATAGAGAACAAAAGGATCGTATTTTAATTTCAGCCCAAACATATTATATCCTTTGTAAAAGAGAACAAAATGATCGTATTTTAAGTACTGTGATCTTTAATATAAAACATTAATTTATTTTATCAATAATTAACTTTGTTAAGTAATTTAATTGATTACTTTTTGTCATTTCTGTTTTGCACTATTTTTTTATATCTATAATCTTTAAATTTAACCCTTCACTTAAAGAATCTCAACCTAATTCTACACATGTTACATATATTTAGCTTACGTATCAAATTAAAACCTTCACATTATTGCGGCTATACCAATTCTCTTTTTCCTTTGGTTCTTTTAAATGCAATATGTGGTCGTAATAGTTTTGGAAACTAAAGACATAATATTTATGTTTAGATATAGAATTTGATTATACTAAAATATAAAAGAAAATAATTTATTGTTAAATATATTTTTTTTATTCTAAGAGAAATTTGGGTTTTAGATGTACAGGAACCTGAAGGGACATACGATTCTCTCATCAATGCATCAGGAAATGGAAGGGAATGAAGATGGTAAAGATCTTCTAATGTGCTCCAATTGTTCGTCCCAAAGGTAATAATTCATGCAAATCATTTCAACCTATTGAAAATATATTCTTATACTATTGAAGTACCTTTATTTTAGAATATGAATTTTCTTTTATAACAACGTTATATACTATTTTGGTGAATCAATGCAGTGGTTAAATATAATTCTACCCTAATTAACACTTATTGAAAATATATTCTTATACTATTGAAGTACCTTTATTTTAGAATATGAATTTTCTTTTATAACAACGTTATATACTACATTTACCAAAATTTCATAATTGATTTCTATTATGAATGAAAACCCTTTGATCTGGTAACATTGGCAATACTGCAAACATAGTAAATAGTTCAACGAACATGAAAAAAACTGAGAGGAAAAAAAAAATCAAATACAGTTCCATCTATTTCTTTCTTAACACACACACACACACATATATATATATATATATATATATATATATATATATATATATATATATAATCTTAATTTAAACTAATATATGTAATTTCTTTTTTATGAATATGAATATTTATTATTTGGATTGAAGTATTCAATTATATTTGAAACTGTTAAGATCTTCTTGGGTCTATAAAAAAGAAAGTGTTAAAAAACGGTCACCCACACAACCTCTTCAATCTATTTTCTTTAATTTTCATTAAACTTGATAATTTTAAATAGGTAAAAATTGAGTCTGAATTAAGTACAAATAATAAAAACTGAAAATAAAATATTAACCCACTTAAAAATAAAATATGCTTATTCTATTAAAATAGATAAACAGAAAATCATAATTATCATCTTTATTTTATCTCTATCAAATGAAATTAAATATTATTAAGCCCAAAAGTAATAAAATAAGATTTAAACAAAATTATTAATAAAACTTCAAAATTTAAGTTTTTGCCAATAGGCATAACTCTTGAATATTGTTTCAGCTGTTGTAGTTTTCAAACAAATACTTATATTTAACTTCGATTACGTGATTTTAACGTCAAATAAGAAATCTATTTATTTAATATTATATATAAGTATTTTCTTCTTTTATTTGTTGTTTTTTCTTTTGTATGTATTCTCATCGTTAAAAGATAGTTTACTTTTATAAAATTTAGGGACCACAAAGGGTGACCCATAAGAATTCGGCATGAAATACATTTATGATTTTATATTGGTGCTGTATCACCCAATGTAATTGTGAATTCTTTTACATATTTTTTTTTCTTCTATTGTTCAGATCACAAGAAACAAAATTTAGGGCATCAAAATATGATATGGGAATTGTGACTCAAGAAATTCGCCCGTCAGAAAATAAAGGACTTTCACAAACCAGTGAAACAGATTACGATCTAAATCAGGTAGTGTTTTTATCCACTATTTAATTTTATATAGCCCTTTCCTTACTTTTAGAAATTCAAACTTTTCGAGCTTTAACTATTCTTTAGAAACCTTAAGGCTGTTTGATTTGTGAAGAATATTCTTCTATTTCTTGATTGTGTATATAAAAAACATCAAGCTACTTTTTATTTTCATTGTTTTTCACTAAGATGTTGAAAAATATAGTGCTAGTTGTAACACTCCAAAACTAGATATAAATATATATACATTACAAAAAAGAAGACCTTATGCATGTATGTTTGTATATAGAAGATACTAGGAAAACTATTGGCTTACTGTATTATCGTCAGCTCATGTTAAAACATATAGTACAATTACAACATTAATAATGGATAATGTAAGGATTGTAATAAATGTTTTTTTATTGATCTTAAAAGAGTAACCAGCGTACAATATATAGAATGTTCATAACCATAATTAAGGAAAGAATATATCAATTATTTAAGACAGAATCAATGATGCAGAAACTAAATAAGGTAAACTATAATCAAATATATTATTTCCTATCATCCCCTCAAGCAACGCGTGGGATTTGGTCCAACGTGAAGCTTGGCTCTGAAGAACTGGAACAATGGTCGAGGCAGACTTTTAGTGAATATGTCTGCTAGCTGGAGATCAGAAGGAATGAATTGAGTGATGAGTTTGTGAGATAGAACAAGCTCTATAGCACCCTTGTTGTCACAAAGAAGAGTTGGCGCTTGATGGGAAATATGCAGATCATGTAGAAGATGAGTAAGCCATATTAGTTCAGCTGCTGCATTAGCCATGACTCTATATTCTGATTCACAACTTGATCGAGCTACAGTTGGTTGTTTCTTAGCACTCCATGAGACGAGATTACCGCCTAAGAAGATGGAATAACCATAGGTAGATCGCCTAGTCTCAATACATCGAGCCCAATCAGCATCCGAGTATCCAAGAACATTAAGGGAAGCTCCACGGGTGAAGGATAGGCCATAGGACATGGTGCCCTTGACATATCGAAGGATGTGTTTAACTGCTTGAAAGTGATCAGTTGTTGGAGCTTGAAGAAATTGACTAACCAAATTTACCGCGTACGACAAGTCAGGACGAGTTATAGTGAGATACTGTAGTGCACCAACGAGAGAGCGATATTGAGTGGGATCAGAGAATGGATCTCCTGTGGTTGTCAATTGAATATGAGGTTGGAGAGGTGTGGCTGTCGGTTTTGCATCCAACATCTGGGCCCGAGATAAAATGTCTTGAGCGTATTTGGTCTGGCTAAGAAAGACACCATCGGTAGTGTAGTGAACCTCAAGACCAAGAAAGTAATTTAGATGGCCTAAATCCTTGATAGCAAACTCAGTTTTGAACCTTGCCAAAAGTTTTTGAAGTAAAGAATTATTATTCCCTGTCAAAATTATGTCATCAACATAAACAAGTATATATAGAGTGGTAGCAGTGTTGTGGTAGACAAATAAAGATGGATCTGCCTTGCTTCCGAGGAACCCAAGACTGAGCAAAAACGAGCTGAATCGTTGAAACCATGCAAGAGGGGCCTGTTTCTGGCCATAAAGAGCTTTCCGAAGTCGACAAACATGATTTGGGTATCGAGGATCAACGAACCCATGAGGTTGTTCCATATAGATAGGATGTGTCAGGTGCCCATTCAAGAATGCATTGTTGACATCCAATTGATGAAGAGGCCAATTATTCATTACTGCTAGAGTGAGAATGACACGAACAGTGGCAGCTTTAACAACAGGACTGAAGGTGTGATCATAGTCAAGACCAGGTGTTTGAGTGAAGCCTTGTGCAACCAACCATGCTTTTAATTTGTCAATTGACCCATCTGAAAGATATTTGGTGCGAAACACCCATTTGGATCCTACAATGTTGATGTTGGATGGACGTGGGACAAGATCCCAAGTATTGTTGGATTGTAGGGCCAAGAGCTCTGTATGCATAGCATCCAACCAACCAGGATGTTTGGCAGCGGATTTGAATCCTTTGGGTGTAGAAGTGGTGAGCAAAGCATAAAGCAGATAAGATGGTTGGTAGGTGGTAATGTCAGCAAAATGAATAGGCCTAAAAATATCTGATTTGGCGCGTGTGACCATAGGATGAGTAGACTGGACACTACGGTGTATTTGTGGTTGAGTAGGAGGCATGGAAACAACAGTTGAAGGAGTATCTTCAGCAGGACATAGACCACAAGGTATGGTTGGTGATGCACAGTTTCCTTGGATAGTGGCAAAGAAGAAGCTGGTGCAGAAGCTGGAGCAAGAATTTCAGGTGTTGAGGCTGGTTCAGCAAATGAAGAAAAACCCAATCCGGAAATTGGAGATATAGTTCCTGTTTTTGAACACGAAAAATAAAGTTCATCAAACTTGGCATGTCTTGTTACGTATAACCGGAAGGTTGAAGGATCCAAACATTGAAATCCTTTATGGTTGCTGCTGTATCCAAGAAAAATACAAGGTGCACTGCGAGGAGACAATTTGTTAGTGACATAGTCAATTATATAGTCAAATATAATCAAATATATTATTTCCTCTAAGATAAACTAATGCTTAATTTAAACATTATAATTCAATTTATATGTGAATAATTCAAAGTAATAATTTCATAAATTACACAATACAAAACTCCAGGTACATCAAAATTGATGGCTTCCACTACTAAGTTCAAATTTAGAGATACTAACACTTTCCACCAATTTAATATGTTTGACACTTTAGTTATTCAAGTTTAGATTTTAATGCGACAACTTCGTAGTAATTTCTATACTTCTAGTTGAGCATCAAGTTTATGTACAACACATCCATGGATTCTTAATTATTACTCAATGTCTATATAACTTAGGTTATCAGAATTTAAACTATCTTTATACTTACACAAGATCTTAGCATATCAATAGCATATTTTAGCACTTCAACTCATCAATGAGTCTTTTAAAAATAAAATGATAATAAAAGTTTTAAACTCAAACAAATAATACTTTAACATATCCTAATAGTATTATCTCAACGGATTTATGTGATTAAGATTAAGTTTATATTAATGAATTTGTAACTTTAGTAGACAAATTCAAATCCAGTCATAGCTGAGTTCTAATTAAACAGTTGTTTGACGTTCCGTTTAAAAGAAAATAAAAAAACTGACAAAATACCAAAAAAAAAAATCATTTAAGAAAAAAAATATAACGAATAAGAATGAAATTTACCTCGGCACCAATTTGAGGATGGTTTCATTTTAAGGATGGTTTCATTTTAGGAAATAAAAACATTTTCTCAAATTATATCTTTACATAATACTTATATGTAAAAAAAGAAGCAACTTATATTTAAGCTTATATATAACATGTAATTTTGATTTTTTTAACTAGTCCTCCAAAGTTTACACTTTTATTCCTTCCCAATTTAGTTTGATGATAAGTTTAATGAAATAATTAATATTATTATTATTATTATTATTATTATTATTATTATCAAACTACTAATAAACTAAATGGAATTTTAATTTATATAGAGTAATAAAGTTTCGCATCACCATTGAAATAAAATCAATTATACTATTTTGCAGGAACCCGAATCTTGTGCATACATACATAGTGAGACATCAAATGAAGAAAATAGTAGAAGAATGAAATATCTTGATTTCACATTCTCTTTTAGCTCTCAACTAATTCCAACCATGCATGGTAATCAAGAGAGGATGCATTTTTCTTCAGCAAATGCAGCAGATAATCATGCCATTGATTCTAATTCTGTACAATCTCGTGGGAGCAACAACTACATAAATTTAGACCTAGCAATATGAACATGGATCATATCTGTAACCAACCACGCATTGTTTTTCGTAGGTTTAGGTTTTTGGCAAAGATTGTAAAAGTTAATGAATTATTGTATAATCTATAATAATTAAAGAAAAGTTTAAGCAGTCTTCTATTTAATTTAAGTCGCTTAATTTATATTGCTTTTACAGAGTCGCATCTTTTAAATTTATATGCGTTTTTTATAACATTAGGGAATTTACATGAAGCAATTTCTATGTTGTTTCCTTTGTGTGTGTGTGTGAAGAATATAGGAAGAGGGAACAAGATTAATTTTTTAACGATCCTAATTTCTTTCCCTAATTTATCAGGCATCCTGCTAAAATAAAATAGTGGAAGAGTTCTAATAAGCCAAATTTATTAAACATATTCTACCCCGAAAAGATAAATGTCTTCTTTCCACCTTTTCAATTTCTTCTAAATTTTTGTCATTATTGTTTTCCAAATTTTCTTGGTTTTCTCCCAATTTGTGTTCCTAGATAGGTAAATGGTATCACCATAGTGTTACAGTACAGCATTACTGAAAATTCTTCACAAAATTGTGTCCTAACTTGATTTTATCAAAGTTAACATCGAGCTTAGATCCTAGTTCAAATCACTTTATAATAATACTAAAGTTTTTTGAACTTTTGCTTCACATAGGAACGTGTTTTTCTTAAATAATGAGAATCATGCTGAGAGGAAAAATAGAGAAGCAAAGAATGATATGTGTATTATCTTAATTCTGCATAATGCAAATACAAATATTTATACATCAAGATTATAACAGAATTAATTATAATTCTATCTAATTTATCAGTTATATACACATAATAATAACAAACATAAATAATAACAAACAAGATCTTAAAACGTAACAAGATATCTAATGTTAAATCAAATATTAAATCCTAACAGTTTTCAACAAAATGAAGCACTACAAAAAATAAAAATTTAGTGCATTAGCTTTCACAATGCAGGGTTGGTCTTAAATGAGATGCTAGCAGTGTTGATGTTTGTAACGTCTTAATGTGTTAGTATCGGTCTAATAATAAAATCAAATTTAACTTTTATTTATAAAAGGTTAGTGTCTATCATATCATACCAATGTTAAATAATCTGGTTACCCAAAAGCAGTTGGTGGCTGGTGGCTAGTGTGAAAATGAATTTTATGTTTAACAAAAAGGTGATTTGATTATGTGTTCTTAGATTGTTAAATTGTAATGGATTTCTGATTTAAAGGTGTTTTTTTTTTTCTTTTTGTATTTAGATTAATTTGCTAGTATAGTTGGGTGACGATTTTGGTGTTGAGTTCAGGTATTGTGTTGTAAGTGTTGTAAAGTAGTGAGACAGGGAGGTGTTGTAGGGGATTTGGTGGGAGGAAGAGGAAGTGTAGGTGGATTCGTAGACGAGCCAGGTGAGGGAGGAATCAAGGTCAAGCAGGAGCATGACATGCTATAGTAGGTTTCTGAGTAAGAGGGAAGTGCGTAGATTTGGGTGGATAGGTCTTTTGAGATTAGGGCTACCAAGGGGATTTGGAGTGTGGGTTTTAGAGATAAGAGGGAGATCGACAAGAATGAGAACATGTTGCAAAGAGACATAAGATACATTTTCGAAGGTTTTGGGAAGGAGATGAAGTATAAATTACCTTTTTTCACTATCATAAAAATGAGTTTCGTTATTTTTTGACCATTGACGCCAGTTTAAATTTTGACATCTTAGTTAGAGACACCAATTTGACATCAAAGTAACAAAGCAACATTGAATGACATTGATCCTAAGCAAACCGACTTCCATTGACGACAAATAAAAGCGAAACTGACATCTTAGGGTGCTTAGTGATAGGATTTGCACCTCGAAGTGCGAGTTTCTGCAAATGCTTTAGCATTGAGCAACAATGGGACACTGTTTAACGCATCTTTGTACTGAAAATGGAGAGAAAATGACAACGAATATGGTATTTATCGATGTCAATTAGTACACTAATAGACGTCAATTGTAGCATTATTTTTTTGAAAAAAAAAGTTTATTTGTTTTTAATATTTTACTAAACTTGAAAAATAGAAAACCAACACAATTTTTATATTAAATGTTTCTTGCACATTGTCAAGATTAAAAGTACGAACAAATCAAAACTAAGACTAAAACTAAAGCTATCAAAACAAAAAGTATTAAAACTAAACAAGTTAACGTCTCCAATAAAAATACAATTGTTTCCATCGCTCCAAAACATACGCTGCCCACTACTATCGTATATTTTCTTCATTGTGTCCTCTATTATAAGTGATCAATTCTTGAAGCGTTGCAAAAATTACACAACTTTATTATGTTTGCATATTAACGTTTAAAGTTTAATGTGATTTGTAATATGTGAAAGGTATATATTATAACCTTAGTCCAATTGTAACACCCGATTTATGGGTGTTAGGGAAAACATAACAAGTTCAAAATTTTAAAACCAAATGAAAGCAAACTTATTTCTAATACCTTATGATAAAAACTAGGTTTAATTGTTTTCTTTGTCTTTAGTTTTGCTGTAGTATGTCAAGTTAGTCTTACCTTTTAAAAAAGTTTGCATCAACACTTGGTAACATTTGCTTCAATCGAGTTCCTTTCCTTAAATAGAAACAAACGGAGTTAAGTGTTTAATGATATGGAAAAAGACAATACTAACGTATTATTTTGTGGGAATATAGTTTGTGACATGTGAGTTAGAGGTTGATGTGAAAAGTAAATAATGGCATAATAGAATTGGGGAAAAATTAAACATTAGTAAAATTACGGGTTTTCTAAATGAGAGGAAATTATGGCATTTGTGATTGAGTGTTGTTGAGTTGGTGATCACACATTTCTTCATCTACATTATGAACACAGAATCACACATAATTGGCAGTTTCGTTCACATAACCGCATTTGGGGATTTCGATGCGCATTTGGCAATGTTGGTGTTGGTAGGGTATTTCGAAAAGCGAAGTTCGTTCCATTCGAAGGTACGTTTATGGTACCTTTCATTCTGTTTATGGTTGCTTTCATTATGGTCCCCCACAAAGTTTGATTTATGTTTGGTTTGTTTCTTTATATTCCCCCATTATGTCTATTGTTCCTTTGTTTGTGGTGCCCCATTTTCGCTGCGGTCCCCCATGATGTTGTGTGAAATTATTTGTTTATGTTGTGTACACTAATGCAATGAAGGGATATTGCCTCGGTTGTTTTGGGTTTATAACAACGATTCTACAACCGAGGTATATTCAGGTGAGGTAAAAAGTTAGGACTTTTTGCCTCGGTTAAAAAAACTTGAAGCAGTAAACCGAATAAAAAAAATAAAAAATTGGGTATATTGGCTCTGTTCTAGTTTGAACTGAGGTCGTAGACCCTTAAATTAATTAATTAAAGGATCTATTGCCTCGGTTGGATCCAAAGTCGAGGTAATAGATCCTTTTTTGCCTCAGTTTTTACCAGAATCGCGGTCTAAAGTATATTTTTCTTAAAAAAAAATTATAGCTTTTGTATCACATAAGCCATATGAAAAAAATACCAGAAACACAAACAAACACAGAAAACATTGTTTTCTATTTATTGGGAATTCTTTTTTTGTTTTTTCTCATACTTTAAAAAAAATATTTAAAATAGTTACATTTTTAATTTTGAGCTGAAAATTTTTGTGAGAGGATTTCATGATTTTTTGGTTCTTCATACAAATTTTCATTTCATTTAGAGTTCGTTTGAGCATACTCTCAGTTTTACATATACCCATGTTTTGATGTGTATAGTGTATGCAGAACAATCAACAAAACGAAAACTTGAAAAACCTAAAATGAAACTAATCGTAAAGGTGAGTTTGGGGCTAAAACGAAACGAAATGAACATCCTAAAGCCTTCATTCGAAGAGCTGAAGAACACCTGCGCACAAAATCAATTGGTCAAAATGAAAGAAAATCATACCTAAACACTTAATTAACGTAAAATGAAAGAAAAAATACAAGAAAAGTTGAAGAGGATGGCTACGAAAATGGAAGAACAAAGAGCAGGGACGAACACCACAAACAGAAAAGCTTTTATTTGAAATGCCTCTGTTCGCAAAATTTAACCCTAAACAGATGTTATTACCTCGGTTATTTTTTTAACCGAGGCAATACGGGTTTATGACCTCGGTTCTATAAAGAATCGCTGCCTAAACCTTCTCAAAAAAATAAAAATAAAAAATCTCAATTATTTTATGGCTCGGTTCTCTAAACAACTGAGGTCGTAGACTTTTGCAAAAAAAATTACAAAAATGCCGCCGGGCCAATTTTAGGCATCGGTTCTTTTTAAACCGAGGCATATACCTTTCCAAAACATTACAAAAATTCCATCGTGTCAGTGTTAGGCATTCTTTTTTAACCGAGGCATATACTTTTGCAAAAAATTACAAAAATGACACCGTGCCATTTTTTGCTTCAGTCCCCATATTGTTTTAGTTGTTTATTGTCTGTTTATGTTGTGTTTATGGTTCCCCATAGTACTAAGGATTATATTTTCTTTGTACTATAGGTAACATTTCGGGTAACCATAGATTAACATAACATTTAAGCATAGATTAATGTAGTATTTTGTGTACTTTATAATCATAGTGAAAACAATAGTTTTATGTTACATAGGTAAAGTTAATGTAGTATGACAAACTTTTATATTAGTTGAGATGGCTAACTCAGATATCAAAGTGGTTTTTCACCATGAGGATAAATTTTTGAATAATGGGTCATTCAAATACGAGTATGGACAAACCACTACTTTATAAATTGACCTAGACAAATGGAGCTACTTTGAAATTTTGTCCATTATGAAGGAGATGGGTTATAGGAATGTTAAGGAGTTGTGGTATTCATTGGGTGGTGGTTCTATGTTAGAAGGAAGGTTGGAACTATTATCTAATGACAAAGGTGCATGTCATTGGTCAATATTGCCATGTTGAATGGTCAAGCTCACCTCTATGTTGTACACATGGTGTTAGATCCTTAATATCTTCATATGTTGGAATATTTTGATGAACCCAAAGTTAAGAGACATAGTGGTAAATGTTAACGGATTGGCAAGCGTACCAAATCGTATCAAGTAATAATAAATGGTAAGTCCAAGTATCGTTTTCCCAAGAGACTCGAAAGGCCTTATCGTTTGTGTGAATTAAGATCGTAAGACTTGAAAATAAAAATTAATTAATTTGGTGTAAGAGCAAAATATAAACATGCAAGAGAAATCGATTCAATTGACGAGAAGAAAACAATGGATGAATGGAGTTGTTGGGGGTTTACAATTTCATCTTATCCGCTCTCTCTTATTTACTCCTCTTGAATTATTTGCTTGATTGATTAACTGTCATGCAACTTTCTTAGCCTACCCTTAACCCGATCCCTCGGTGAAAAGAGCCTATTACTAATTATTGGCTTGCTATCCCTAGCCTCCCCTAGCAATTAATAAAGCATTATAGAGCATAAGTTAAAAGCAATTCATCGTCCTACCCCTATCCCTAGGTGGTATTGCTTAATCAAGGAATTACTCACTAGTTCATGACATTACTGTATGTCCCCGTATCAATAAAGACAAACAATAGTTATCGAATGAGTTAAACGATAAAAGCATTAAGCACAGATGAGAACCCAACAATTAACAATCAAAGCATATGGAAACCATATAAATAAACAAGAGTTTCAATAAAAGAGAGTATCAAAAGATTACATTGTTTCCCCCA
>NC_028360.1:347244-366576 GCF_000741045.1 Vigna radiata var. radiata | reverse complement strand
AGAAAAGATGAAAAGGAGCCTAAGCATCCGAGAGATCCTCTCCAGAGAGTGAAATTAGGTTTGGCCGCCCCCTTCTGTCAAAAGAATGCATCTAAACTCGCACTAGGGCTATTTATAACCAAGAAAAGTGACAAAATTCAAGCCCAGGCCCATTTGACAACCGCCCGGTGCCAAAAATGGCCGCCCGGCGGTTTGCCTCAAGCCGCAGAACCGCCCAGCGCCAAAAACAGCCGCCCGGTGCCACGGTTAACCGCCCGACGGTTTGGTCAACTTTTTCTGGTTGACTGGTTGACTTTTCTAGTTGACTGATTGACTTTTCTGGTTGACTGGTTGACTTTTCTGCACTGCAACCGTTTAATCTTTAACCTTTCATTTTCTTGAGTCTAAGACCTTCATCTTCAACTCCATTCTTCACTTTCTCAAAAATGCTACAAAACAATGCAAAACAAGTATAATATCGCTAAAAATAGCTTTTGACTCTCTAGAGACTCATTTATTGAGTTTTGCTTGATTCTAAGCTCATTCTAAGGAGTAAAGGGAGTAATTTGGTCTAAAATGACATATGAAAATAACTGTTTTTCAACCTTCATCAGTAAACCCCAAGTTGAGAGTCATAGTGGTGAAGCTAAAGTTGAGAGACATAGTGGTGAACCCTAAGTTGAGAGACATAATGGTGAACCCCAAGTTGAGAGTCATAGTGGTGATGCAAAAGTTGAGAGAGAGGGTGGTGAACCTAAAGTTGAGATAGAGGTTGGTGTACCCAAAATTGAGATAGAACGAGAGGAAGAGGATGATGGTCCTGTTTCGAGGAAGGGTCATAATGATGTTGGTGTGTAGGCAGTGGGTGAGAGAGAGGTTGTTGGTGATTTATTAGGGGAGGGTGACATTGATGTTGGTGTGGAGGCATATGAGGAGGGAGAGGATGATGCTATTGTTTTGAGGGAGGAGAGGATGATGGTGTGGATGCAGAGGTCGAGGTAGAGGTTGGGGGACATGATGAGTATGATGTTAGAAGTTGGCATGGGTCCGAAGAGGATGATGTATTGAGTGAAAATGATCTTGTCGAGGTTACGATCCATGGAGATCAAGTGGAACATGATATATTTGAAGGTAGTGACCAAGTAGAAGTGGGTGGACCAAGTGGGTCTTCTACTTCATTCCAGCATGGACCAAGGGCTTTATCTGACATTGAATGGGAATATGAAACTTTAAACAGTCTTGTACTAAGTGATTCAACAGATGATGATAGAGAGCGTTATGGAAATTTTGGGATTTTCTCAATGCCCAAAACTATGGATTAATATAAGTAGGAAGTGGGGACATACTTCACTGAAAAAAAAAAGATTTCACAAAAGCAATAAGAACCTATAGTGTAGAGAATGACAGGAAATTGAAGGTATTTAAAATTGACAAAAGAAGAGTTTGCATGAAATGTTGTGGGGCAAAAGGGAAATGTCCATGGTATGCTTATTGTGCATATAAGGCTAGCCAAAGTACATGGTAGTTAAGGAAGACTATCAGTACCCATACATACAACAAATAATTTAATATCTGTTTAGTGACTTCCAAATGGTTAAGTGGCAGGTTAGAGAAGACCATAAAAGAAAATCCAAATATTAATCTAATTAACCTCCAAAACAAAGTTTGTAAGAAATGGAACATTGGTGTGTCTCGGTCTACAACCTTTAGGGAAAAAACAATGTCATACAATAAAATCAAAGGTTCTTTCAAAGAACAATATAAAAGAATATATGAATATGCAAATGAGCTACCGAGGTCAAATCTTGGATCAACTATGAAAGTTAATGTAGAACCTAATGAGGACAACCCAATATTCAAGAGACTATATGTCTATTTGAAGGAATGTAATGACAACTTCATTTCATGTAGGCCTATTATAGGTTTAGATGATTGCTTCTTGAAAGGAAAATATGGAGGCGAGTTTTTAATTGCAGTTGGAAGAGATGTTAATGACCAAATGATACCTTTGTCATACGTTGTTGTGGAAGTGGAGAATAAGGAAACTTGGACTTCCTTTTTAGAATGGTTGATTGATGATCTTGGTGGTGTTGCAACTTGCTCAAGATGTACATTTATTTCATATCAACAAAAAGTAAGTTACATATTTATTTTTTGTTTTCTAGTATCACACCTTAGCCTTCCATCTTCATGTGTTTTATTTTAACTTTCGTACTTTCATTCATTACTTTGACAGGGAAGTTTACTAGCAATACAAGAACTTATACCTGATGTCGACCAAAGGTTTTGTGGTCACCATATATATGCAAATTTTAGGAAGAAATTTTATAGAAAAAATCTGAAACGTCTATTATGGAAGGCAACATCATCAACACACCCTCAAGCATGTGAGGTAGTGATGAGAGAAATTAAATATGTCAATGTAGATGCCTTTAAACACTTGATAATTATTCCACAAAGGCATGTATTCAAAACATAAAGCCATGTCAATTTTTTACTATTGTTTGCTTTTGTTTGAAATGTTTCACTTTTTGTTTCTTCAACTAGATTTTGGTCAAGGTCAATGTTTACAGGTACAATTGCTTGTGACACCTTAGTGAATAATATGTTTGAAGCTTTTAACAGTGTCATATTAATTGCAAGGGTAAACCTATCATAACAATAATGGAAGACATTCATATGTACCTCATAAAGAGATAGGCAAGAAATAGAGACAAGATAATTACATGTCAAGGTTCTCTTTGCCTGAAAATTCAGAGAAGATTTGAAAAGGAATTACACAACATTAAGTATTGGATACCTAGGTATGATTTCAGAGTATGGAGTTGTTTATGATTTGATTTGTTTACTTTAATTAGTCAATTGAATTGGTTATCATTTTCTAGTTGGTAAGGACTGAAAATATTTGTGGTGAGACACACGTCCACCATTGATAACAAGATTGTGGTTGACATAGATAAAGTGGAATGTAGTTGCAAAAAATGAACTATAACAGGAATCCCAGACTCTCATGCACTGGCTGCCATGACATTTTTAAACATCAATGGAGAAGACTAATCCAACATTGGCTTACAAGGTCAACCTATGAAGAAAGAACATTCTAATGATGTACCTTGTCGATGGCCCTCATCTAAGGGAAATGACATCATATCCTGGTGTTTTACCTCCAGCTAAAAGGGTTTTTCCTGGTAGACCAAAAAAGAAAAAAAGACTAGAGGTTTGGGAGCTAAAGAAGAATGACACACAACTAAGATAAGGTGGAACTTGTAAGAGATATGGGATATGTGATAAAGGTTGAAAAACAGTTATTTTCATATGTCAATTTGGACCGAATTACACCCTTTACTACTTGGAATGAGTCTAAAATCAAGCAAAACTCAATAAATGAGTCTGTAGAGAGACAAAAGCTGTTTTTAGCGATATTATGCTTGTTTTGCATTGTTTTGTAGCTATTTTGAGAAAATGAAGAATGGAGTTGAAGATACAGGTCGTAGACTCAAGAAAAGAGCAGAAAAATGAAGATTTGAAGAGTCGACGCATCGCCCGGCGGCTCACTTAAACCGCCGGGCGGTCCAGGGCGAGGAGTAGGCATGGCGATTGACGCTGGGCAGCCCTGAGGGAAACCGTCGGGCGGTTTGGAGGATTATGGGAAACCGCCGGGCGGCACACTTAAACCGCCGGGCGATGGCTCGCTGGGCCTGGGCCTGTTTTCTGATGAGTTCCTCACCTATATTGCGAGTTCAGAGTCATTCTTTTGACAGGGGAGAATGGCCAGACCTAATTTTGCTCTCTGGAGAGGATCTCTTGGATGCTTAGGCTCCTTTTCATCTTTTCTAGGGTTTTCTTTTCCATTCTTCTTCCATTTTTCATCTAGTTTCACATGTCTATGGTGAACTAAACCCTATTGTTGTTGGGGGAAACAATGTAATCTTTTGATACTCTCTTTTATTGAAACTCTTGATTATTTATATGGTCTCCATATGTTTTGATTGATAATTGTTGGGTTATCATCTGTGCTTAAGGCCTTTATCTTTTAACTCATTCGGTAACTGATGTTTGTCTTTATTGATATGGGGACGTATAGTAATGACATGAATTGGTGAGTAATTTCTTGATTTTGCAATACCACCTAGGGATACGGGTAGGACGATCAATTGCGCTAACTTCTATTTATAATGCGGTATTAATTGCTAGGGGAGGCTAGGGATAGCAAGCCAGTAGTTAATATTAGGCTCTTTTCGTCGAGGGATCGGGTTAAGGGGAGGGTAAGAAAGTGGAATAAAAATTAATTAATCAAACTAATATTCAAGAGGAGTAGGTAAGAGAGAGCGTATTAGATGAAATTGTAAACCCCCAACAACATCCATTCATCCATTGTTTTCTTTTGTCAATTGAATCAACTTTATTTTGCATGGTAATATTTTTGTTCTCAAATCCAATTTATTAATTTTTATTTCCAAGTCTTATTATTTTAATTCACGCGAACGAGAAAGCAATTCGAGTCTCTTGGGAAAACGATANTTGGTCTTACCATTTATATTACTTGTACGATTTGGTACACTTGCCAATTTGTCAACAATATGTAGATAGCTTGGACATAAAAGAAATAATTGCCCAAAAGTTGCTCCCACAAACCCAACTCAATCTCAATTAAGTCAACTTACTCAATGCCAGGTTCAAGAACCCCAACCAAGTCAGCCAACTATAACATCGAGTTAAAAGTGATTTAGAAGTCAGATAATGTTATTAATGCCAATATTGGTGCCTATTTTTGATAACAGTTCAAAAACCGTTATTTTCATACTTAATTTTGATACAAAACACATCCTTTATGACTTAGAAATCAACTTGAAATCATGCAAATTGCTTTAGTTAATTTAAAAGAGAGTCAAAGGTGGTTTTAGAGATATTATGCTAGGCTTTCCTTGTTATGACAAGATTAGACGAGAATTGAATGATGGAGAGTGAAGTAGGAAGGAGTTGGACTCAAGAAATGATGGAAGAAGGTGCAAAGGAAGAATCATAGCCATCGCTCAGCGCCAGTTTCAGCGCTGAGCGCCAGCTTTGTGAAGAGAGCCATTGTCAGACGCTCAAGCGCCAACGTTGAGGGGAAAAGTTAGAGTCGCGCACACTGCTGAGCATCAGATCCAGCGCTGAGTGCTGGCCTTTCCAAAAACAACACTGCCAAACGCCTCGGCGTGAACGCTGAGCGCCGAACTTGAGTGTCGCACCTATCGCTGAGCGGTGAAACCAGTGCTGAGCATTGTAGTTGGGCTTGGGCCTGTTTTCTGTAATTTTTCATAGATTATAAATAGATTTTTGCGAACCTTAGGGTTATCTTTTGGTAGAGAAAAGACGTAGAAACACCTATTCTCACTCCTTGGAGGCAGAGTTTGGATGCAAGGGCTCCAACCGTTCAATTCTAAGGTTATCTCTTTCATATTTTCCATTCAATTCATATAGTTTCTGTTGACACTCTGGCAAGTGTAGCAGATCGTATCAAGTAATATAATTGGTAAACCCAATATCGTTCTCCCTAAAGGACTCGAAGGCCTTATCTTTCGTGTAAACTAAAATCGTAAGACTTGTAAAGATAATTAATTTGTAGTTTGGATGCAAAAACACAAAATAAACATGCAAATGTGGTTGATTCGATTGACGAGAAAAAGACTATGGATGAATGGAGTTGTTGGGGCTTACATTTCATCTTATCCACTCTCTCTTATCTACTCCTCTTATTTGATTCGCTTTGTTATCTAATTGTCATGCAAACTTTCTTAGTCTACCCTTAACTCGATCCCTTGGCGAAAAGAGCCTATTACTAATTACTGGCTTGATATCCCTAGCCTCCCCTAGTAATTAATAACGCATTAAGAATAGAAGCAAAAACAATTGATCGTCCTACCCCCCTATCCCTAGGTGGTATTGCTTAATCAAGGAATTTCTCACCAGTTCATGACAGTATCGTACGTTCCCATATCAATAAAGACAAACAACAGTTATCAAATTAGTTAAACGATAAAAGCATTACGTGCATATGAGAAACCCAACAATTGATAATCAAAGCATACGACAAGCATATAAATAAATAAGAGTTTCAATAAAAGAGAGTTTCAAAAGATTACATTGTTCCCCAACAACAAAAGGGTTTAGTTCACCACTGTCATAGTGAAACTAGATGAAAAATGATGGAAGAATGGAAAAGCAAACCCTAGATTGGATGAAAAAGAGCCTAAGCATCCAAGAGATCTTCTCCAAGGAGTGAAAATTAGGTCTAGCCGCCCTCTTCTGTCAAAAGAATGAATCTAAACTTGCACTAGGGCTATTTATAGTTGAGGAGCATCACAAAATTTAGGCCCAAGCCCAGTAGACAACCGCCCGACGTTGCACTTTTGGCGCCCGGCGGTTTCCTTATCATCGCGCCACCGCCCGGCAGTGAGTTGTGTCGCTCGGCGGTTTGCCTCTAGTTGCAAAACCGCCTGGCTGAGCGCCTGACAATGGTTTCTCCTCACATTTGGCCGCCAAGCAGTGAATTTTGGCGCTGGGCAGTTTCTAGACTCTTCTTTTCTTCATGTTTCTCCTTCTTCAATCTTCAAAAACGCTGCAAAACAATGCAAAACAAGCATAATATCTCTAAAAACAACTTTTGAATCTCAACCGACTCAACTTACGTGTTTTGCTTGATTCTAAGCTCATTCTAAGCCTTAAAGGGTGTATTTTGGTCTCAAATGAAGCATGGAAATAACTGTTTTTCAACTGTTATCACAACCCCAAACTTAGAACTTTGCTTGTCCACAAGCAAATAAAACAAAACTTTGCTTTCCACTTTTTCATCCAATAGTTCAACACTCTTAAAATTCATGACCAGAACTACTCAATTTCATATTTTCAGTGGAATCAAATCAAGATGCATGCATGCTTTCAATTCAATTCAGTTCACATGATGACATAGTTCTCAACAGATGTTACACTTTATGAATGACCAATCCACTAAGCAAAGATGTAAGCATGAAATTTATCCATTCTCACCAAGCAAGTGTTTCACTCAATCACTCAAGTGTTTAAGGTCACACTCCAACTCTCTATTATTCATAAGTCACATGAAACAAAATTGCCATTCATCTCAAACAATCAAAATCTTCACATGCAAATGCCATCATAAGGACTTTTCTAAGGTTTGTATTGAGGCTCGGTTAACAAGAAAAAAATGGTTTTTCTGGAATGAAAAATCCTTGAGTTAAGAGAGCTACAATAATATTCAAAGTTTAAGCACAACTCTCCCCCTCACCAATCTCACTTATTCCCAACTTCTTCCCTTTTTTTTTTTTTTTTTTTTTTTTTTTTTTTTTTACATTGAGCTCATCTTCATGCTTTTCTTCCTTTCTTTTTTTTTTCTCATACATTTTTTTTTCTCAACACTTGAGCTCAATGCTTTTTAATTGCCTTTCAATTTCCCCCATACAACCCCAAACTTGAACCTTTTCAACACATATAGTTAAGCTCAAGCCAACTCGAGGTAAAAAAATTTCAAATCAAGGGTTCTCATCCTGTTTAAGGCTAAGGTTCAAAAAGGGTATAATATTTCAAGCACTTTGGGTGAAAATTTGGCTAGAGGAGGACTTTCAATAATGGACTTGATCATATGACATTCACTTGCAATTCAATCAATCATCAAGATTAAGGCAATATCATTCATGTTTTCCTGTGAACAATACATACAACAATGAAAACTCTGGAGCTCAATACCTCACACAACATGCTTTCTCACACATCATATAGTCATACACCTTGCTTAGTGATGGGCTGTCGCGACCCATACAAATTTGATTGCATATGAGGAATGCAGTATAGACTAGGAAGTGACTCCTAGGTCATCTCTTAAGGACCAAATGTGGTTCGAGAATTAGGTCAGACACGAAGTGGGGGGCTTGTGAAAGGTTTGTGAATGCGGAAGAACTAAATCGAAACACAGATGTAAACAAAATGTAAAAACAAAATCAAATACAGAATAAAAGCGGTTGGTCATTAACTCAATTACTATGTTTTTAATCCCAGATTAACGACAGGTATACATTACTCTAATCCAAATCCAACATGAATTACCCAACTAAGCGAAGGGTAATTCAGTCTTCAAAATCGCAAACTAAGTGAATGCAATGCTCAAATCCAATCAGTCATGCACCATACAGTCTAATCAACTAAGCGAAGATCAAACACCGATTAGGCAACTAAGCGTATACCTAATCGCAGACAGACAACAGATTAAATATTGAACAGAATCAAAGCAGCAGTATGACAATTAAAGTTTAAAAGTCTCAGGGAAGCAAAGTAATTTTATTAATAACCAACCAACTAACCTAAGCTAACATCACAATTAAATTAAGACTACCAAACATGCTAGACAACATTAAGATAAAAGACACACTAAAATAAAACATTTAATACTAAAGTGAGTGAACATTAAAATAAAATGAAAATGCAATAAGTAAATAAAAAATGAAAAAGAACAATTCAACACTAAAAATCTCTAAAAAGAAAGCGTAAATAATAAAACCATGTGATTAGTAAAAATACTTCAACCTTTAATACTCTCCAATATATATATATATATATATATATATATATATATATATATATATATATATATATATATATATATATATATATATATATATATTTTTAGGAAACAAGTCTCGGTTCAATTTAGAATCCATGTGTACACCTCCTCATCAAAACAAAGAAATTAGCTTCAATATACATTCCCATACCGTGACACCTCCGTGTGCTGTGTGTTCCACCAAAGATAAAAAATAATTGAATTGCTTTCTCCAAGATAAAATCACCGTAACCTTCTAAGAAATTAAGCACCACTTCATGCTTCTTGCAATTATGAATCATCAAAGTAATTTTTAATTGAACCATATGAATTGTGTGCTAATTAAATCAGCTGTGTGCTTGAATAAAATGCTAAGAAATTCCTGCTGTGTGCTTGACAGAAAATTGTTGGCTGCTGCAAATAAAACCGTGACTTTGCTGCAAATTGAATGACCATGAATAAAAACAATCTCCACATGAAATCTACGCCTTTCCCAATTAAACAAATCACCTATGTGCTTGAATCAAATTAAAATCAGCACTTGCTTTTTCCTAATAATGAAACACCGCTCCAGCCACCTTTGCACCGAATACTTCTCCTCTTCAAAAGCAACGTAGCTGGATGTGGCAGCTGCCTCCTATTTCCACCAAACAACACCTAATCTACCTCTTACTCCTTTAAAGCAAAAGAAATGCTGCACGTTGCAGTTGAAAGACCAACACCATTTTTTTCTCAATCAACCAAAGTCTAGTAGAAGAAACATGTTTCCAGTCCAGAGTAAAAAAAACGTTACAGCCAAGTGAATAAGAAAAAGTGACGGCTGCCCTTTTTTTAGCTAGGCCATGTGTCCTAAAATTAGGGTGGGGTCCACCCCAAAAACCCTAAAGTCTACGCTAAGTGTCCCTCAAAGTTTGGGCCCATCATAAAATTTGCCAACATTGGCTTAATGCTCAAAATCCTAATTAAAGTTCCTAAACAACTAAGTTACAATTTAATTAAAATTGAAATGACTAATTGTTAGCCTTTAATTTATTTGCCTCCTTCCTAATGCTCCAAAATATATCTCCAATATTTTCCCTGCAATTAAAAAATGAAATAAATCAGCTCAGAAAATTCAAATTAACTAAAATAAGAATTTCCGATCAAATTAAGCATAATTAGAAAAAACGGGAAAATACCGGATAATTAAGCACAATTCCCTGATTAATTGTAGCAGAATAAACTAAGTGAAATCAATAAAATATCGACTCATCAAAATAGACCANACTTAGTCTTTTGCACTCCTGGGCAACAACAAGATGAAAACTAGGGAACTACTCAAACATCACGTAGGTGACAGAGACTCGACAGACAAACAACAAAGACTCACAAAACAGAAACAGAGTTGCACAATTCTCACAAAATCTGGACAGTGAAAGGCATAGGCAGAATCCCACACAGAGTTAATGAAAGCAGATACTCAGAGAATGATCCCAACAGTTCAGTACATGGAAAACAGTCAATCAGTTCAAGAGATGAATCAAAAGCAACAGATCCTCACAAATGCACTATCAGTGTTTCTCTCAAGTGTTTAAGGTAAACAGTGTCAACTCAATGCACTTAAGAAAACAAAACACCAACAGACTTGGCAAGCCTCTAATATCAGCACTCAAACACATATGCATGTTCAAATCAAAAGGTCTTTTATAGATGAAATGGGGCCAAGGAAAAGGGAGGATAAATATGGATAAGAAGCTACAAAGCAAAAGTAATAGAGGAGCAATGAGGAACAAGTGAAACACAATCAAATCACACCCCAAACCCTCTAATTCAATCCTCTTGTTGACCCCTTTATTCACAACAATATTTTTTTTATTTTTTTCTCATTTTTCTGTAAATTTTTTTTCTTTTTTTTTTTCATCTTGTCTCTTTTCTTTTCTCTCAATCTAGAACACAACGGTAAGAGACAAGATACACATATTTACAAAACAAAAGCAAGAAGAGGAACCAACTAGCCAACTCATCAGAATTTCCCAAGAGACCACACTTATTCCCAAAATAATTCCAAAGCTCCAAAATTCCCTAGGGTTAAGGTAATCATGGTTTTTCACTTAGGACTAGTGTATAAGCTTCAAAACAAAGAAATGGGGAAAGTATAGGCTCAAAGGGGTTATCAGGGATCACAACAAGGTAGGCTCATTTGGCTAGAAAGGCTCAACAACAAAACTGCCTTTATCACTTCCAAACATGCATATCAATCAAGAATAATCAACAAGAGTCAAACCAAGGCATATGTGCAAGCAATCAAGAGACATTTCACACAAGAAACAATATCAAGTGGCTTAAATCTCACACAGGGTAATTCTGTCACAATCAATTCAACTCTCAAACATCATAATCATCTTCCAAGCAAATAAAAGCAAGGATCTCAAGCTAATCAGAGTATAAATGGAGTGAAGGACATGTCTACAACCTAAACAAAGTCAAAAAATCAAGAGAAACATGTAAAACTGTACAAAGACAAAACAAAAACTACCTAGAAAACAAAAAAAATTTAATGCAAAAAATAGAAACTAACAAAGAAAGTAGAATTCTCCCCCAATAGACCACACTTAAACTACACAGTGTCCTCAATGTGTCACTGTCATCAAATCAGAAATCAAAACAATCAACAGATCATGAACAAGTGCAATAAAAGCAGGAAAGAGAGGAGAAGGGAAAAGAAGACTCCCCTGATCATGGTGGCAGTTGCCAATTTTGGACTTTCAGGGAAATATTCTCCACCACTGGAGTCAACAAGGAAGTCTTGAGGAGGAACTGCTTCAGTCTCCATATTTGATCAACCAGGGAGATGTCCTCCACAGTTGGATCCAAGAAGCAGTGATTGTTGATGAGTAGGTTCAACTGGTGCCTATTAATGTTAAAGCTCTTGTGTATGCTTGCACCTTTGTTTTCCACTGTGGGTGCTTGTTGGTCAAACTCATGTGTACCTCCTGCAACATGGTTAGTGCAATGTGGTTCTACAGAAATAACATGCAGAGGTATAACACCCCATCCCAATGTAATAGGTTGAACCTCAGATAAACCCTCAGAACATGAATCAAGTTAAAATTTAGAAGCAGTATCAACAACAGAATGAGATTCATGTTCAGTGCATGGAGAATAAACATTCAGACAAGATATCAAAAGTTGTTTCTCATCATGTAGAGAGGGAGAACTAAAAGCATGCTCATCAACAATACAATCATCAACATACCTATCATCAGCATAATCACCAACAACAGAGTCAATCTTAGGTATGCTTACCTCCACTTCCTTGAAGATTGGTGGAATAGTGGAAGGTGAAGATGGTCTACCTATCTCAAAAGTGTTGCTTATATCTGCTTGTTCCTCAACATTTTCATCAGATTCACAATTAGTATCAGCAATCATAAAGTTGGAAGCTGGTTGTATCACAAATAGAGCAAGAACCAACTTCACAACTACATTGAAAATTTTCAGAAAAATGTGAAAGATCAAAATTTAATCCTAAGTCTGAAACATCTTCAGTTTTCAAAGTTTCAATGTCAAAATCAACACTAACATGTGAATCTGCAGCAGTATCAAGAATATTTGAATGCATAAACAACTTAGGCAAAGCAAGTGGGATTTCAAGTTTAGAGAAAACTTGTGTTGATTCATGATTCATCTCACCATTAACAGTAGAATGAGCAACTGCATCCTCAGATGCAAGAGCAGGGACATAGGAGTGTAGGAAAGTAGATGGTGCAATAATAGGCTCATGACTCTGCTCCTCATCCCCTATGCGGGTGACACTAACATCATCAGTAATCTGAACAGTCTAAATTGGAGGTCCCTCTAAAACACGTGACTGTTCCTCAATGGCCTGCCTGGCTATCTGCCCCCACAACTCATTCAACGTTGGCTCAGAAGAAGTAGAAGATTTGGAAGGTGGTCGGGCAGATGCCTCTTGCTGTTCCTGTTTCCTCTTATTTTTCTACTGTGGCTGCTTGTTGTTGTATATATTGGTAGCATAAGCTTGAGGCTCATCATGAGTAACAGGGTGGTCCAAAGAAGGACATGCATCCGTAGAGTGGTCACTGGAAGGACATATAGCACACAGTCGTGCAACAGATGTAGATGAAGGTGTTGGTCTCTGGTTGGATGCCAGCTGTGTCACAAAACTCTCAAGAGATTCAAGCTTGCTTACCAATTTCCTACCAACAGTTGATAAAGAATGGGCAGGCTCATGAAGCTGCGGCTACTGTGGTTCCTGAACAGGTGGAGAAGGCATACAAGGAGTCTGGAATGATGGTTCCTGATATTGATGCTCTAAAGTACCATACCATCCCAAGCTAGGGTGATTCCATCCAAGATCGTTACTGTGACCATACTGAGCAAGGAAGAATTTATCCAAGAACGTATGCTTAAGATCTTCCCAAGAAGTGATGGATCCTGGAGGAAGACAATACAATCAATCCCTTGCTGTTTCTTGTAATGAATGCGGAAATGCCCTTAAAAACATGACTTCATTCGGGACATTAGGAAATGGTGTAAAACTCCTCCAAATGTCTATGTGGGCATTCACCTGCAAAACCATAAAACCTAGGCTGCAAATGTATCAGTCCAGTGTTAAAAACACAACGAATATCCTCCTCATCAAGTGGAACCGGCTCCCTAGGAGCACTCTCATGAGATGGAGGAGGAACTGTAATGTTCTCAACATAGACATCAGCTGAGTATACATCACAAGCAATATCAGAGTCAGATGTAGAAGGATAGTCATAGACACAGGCATAATAAGCATTACTCACATAACCAAAATAGGTAGACATGTAGAAGAAGGGGGAAAGGAAGAATGCAATGAAAATATGCAACTAAAGCTACCTAAATGCAACACACAATGACGAAAGCAGAAAACAGAACATCACACTCACAACACAAGACAAGACACAACACACACTAACACAACAAAAGACCTAAGACCGAAACGTTGGTCCCCTGCGACGACGCCAAAATTTGATGGGTTGTCGCGACCCATACAAATTTGATTGCATATGAGAAATGCAGTATAGACTAGGAAGTGAGTCCTAGGTCGTCTCTCAAGGACCAAATGTGGTTCGAGAATTAGGTCAGACACGAAGTGGGGGGTTTGTGAATGCGGAAGAACTAAATTGAAATACAGATGCAAACAAAATGTAAAAACGAAATCAAATACAGAATAAAAGTGGTTGGTCATTAACTCAATTACTATGCTTCTAATCCCAGATTAACGACAGGTATACACTACTCTAATCCAAATCCGACATGAATCACCCAACTAAGCGAAGGGTAATTCAGTCTTCAAAATCGCAAACTAAGCGAATGCAATGCTCAAATCCAATCAGTCATGCACCATACAGTCTAATCAACTAAGCGAAGATCAAACACCGATTAGGCAACTAAGTGTATACCTAATTGCAGGCAGACAACAAATTAAATATTGAACAAAATCAAAGGAGCAGTATGACAATTAAAGTTTAAAAGTCTCAGGGAAACAAAGTAATTTTATTAATAACCAACCAACTAACCTAAGCTAACATCACAATTAAATTAACACTACCAAACATGCTAGACAACATTAAGATAAAAGACACACTAAAATAAAACATTTAATACTAAAGTGAGTGAACATTAAAATAAAATGAAAATACAATAAGTAAATAAAAATTGAAAAAGAACAATTCAGCACTAAAAATCTCTAAAAAGAAAGCGTAAATAATAAAACCATGTGATTAGTAAAAATACTTCGACCTTTAATACTCTCCAAAATATATATATATATATATATATATATATATATATATATATATATATATATATATATATATATATNTAGGAAACAAGTCTCGGTTCAATTTAGAATCCATGTGCACACCGCCTCATAAAAAAAAGAAATTAGCTTCAATATACATTCCCATACCGTGACACCTCCGTGTGGTGTGTGCTCCTCCAAAGATAAAAAATAATTGAATTGCTTTCTCCAAGATAAAATTACCGTAACCTTCTAAGAAATTAAGCACCACTTCATGCTTCTTGCAATTATGAATCATCAAAGTAATTTTTAATTGAACCGTATGAATTGTGTGCTAATTAAATCAGTTGTGTGCTTGAATAAAAGTAAATCCAATGCTAAGAAATTCCTGCTGTGTGCTTGAAAGAAAATTGTTGGCTGCTGCAAATAAAACCGTGACTTCGTTGCAAATTGAATGACCGTGAATAAAAACAATCTCCACATGAAATCTGCGCCTTTCCCAATTAAACAAATCACCTATGTGCTTGAATCAAATTAAAATCAGCACTTGCTTTTTCCTAATAATGAAACACCGCTCCAGCCACCTTTGCACCGAATACTTCTCCTCTTCAAAAGCAACGTAGCTGGATGTGGCAGCTGCCTCCTATTCCCACCAAACAACACCTAATCTACCTCTTACTCCTTTAAAGCAAAAGAAATGTTGCACGCTGCAGTGGAAAGACCAACACCATTTGTTTCTCAATCAATCAAAGTCTAGTAGAAGAAACATGTTTCCAGTCGAGAGTAGAAAAAACGTTACAGCCAAGTGAATAAGAAAAAGTGACGGCTGCCCTTTTTTTAGCTAGGCCATATGTCCTAAAATTAGGGTGGGGTCCACCCTAAAAACCCTAAAGTCTATGCCAAGTGTCCCTCAAAGTTTGAGCCCATCATAAAATTTGCCAACATTGACCCAATGCTCAAAATCCTAATTAAAGTTCCTAAACAACTAAGTTACAATTTAATTAAAATTGAAATGACTAATTGTTGAGCCTTTAATTTATTTTCCTCCTTCCTAATGCTCCAAAATATATCTCCAATATTTTCCCTGCAGTTAAAAAATGAAATTAATCAGCTTAGAAAATTCAAATTAACTAAAATAAGAATTTCCGATCAAATTAAGCATAACTGGAAAAAACGGGAAAATACCGGATAATTAAGCACAATTCCCTGATTAATTCTAGCACAATAAACTAAGTGAAATCAATAAAATATCGACTCATCACTTAGCATCATAACCACAATCATAATTCATCACACATCTGTGCACATAGTTAGTGAACTTTTTCCTGGATATCAACATGAACACAACTCAATTATCATCCACATCCAATCATCATCAAATAGACTTATCATGCATGTCATTCAGTCAAACATTGTCAGAAAAGTTTTCAAGCCAAGCATAGACACTGGACATAAAATTCAACCTATTCTAGGAATTCAAAATGCAAAAGTGAAAGAGAGAACCTAGGTTGCCTCCTAGTAGCGCTTGTTTAACGTCACGAGCCTGACCCAAACCTCATGGATCCACCAACGTCATTACTGAGGCATATTGTTCCACATCTCCGCCCAAATAATGTTTGAGCCTCTGACCATTCACTATCCAGCTCCGTTGTTGATTATCATCATTTGAATGCTCTAATTCCACCGCTCCATTTTGGAAAACACGCTTTACCACAAAAGGTCCTAACCATTTTGATTTCCACTTCCCAGGAAACAACTTTAACCGTGAGTTAAATAGTAACACCAACTCCCCTGGATGGAAAGTTCTCTTGATCAGCTTCCTGTCATGATAAAATTTCACCTTGTCTTTGTAACTTCTAGATGAATCATATGCATGCAGCCGCATTTCTTCAAGTTCAAGCAACTGGTCTCTTCGTTTGTTTTGAGTTTCATTAGGATCAAAATTTAAGAATTTCAAAGCCCACAGAGCTTTATGCTCCATCTCGACTGGCAAGTGACATGCTTTTCCATAAACCAACTGAAAAGGTGATAGCCCCATAGAAGTTTTCATGGCAGTTCTATATGCCCAGAGAGCATCATCTAGTTTTTGTGACCAATCTTTTCTTGAAAAAGTGACAGTCTTTTCTAGAATTCTTTTGATCTCCCTATTAGAAACTTCAGCTTGGCCATTCGTCTGTGGATGATAAGGTGCAGCCACCTTATGCTTCACCCCATAATGTTTAAGTACCTTAGCTAGCTAAGTATTACAATAGTGAGATCCCCCATCACTGATGAGTACCCTAGGAGTTCCAAAACGTGAAAAGATTTGCCTTTTTAGGAATTTGATCACAGTACTAGTATCGTTCTTCGAACATGCTAGAGCTTCAACCCATTTACTCACATAATCAACAGCCACCAAAATATATTCATTATTGAATGATGGAGGAAAGGGTCCAACAAAATCAATACCCCAACAGTCAAAAACTTCAACTTCCAGAATGCCTTGCAATGGCATCTCATGCCTCTTTGAAATAACCCCTGTCCTTTGACATTTGTCACAACTCCGAGCATGATTATGGGCATCTTTAAACAAAGTCGACCAATAAAGTCCTGCTTGCAGAACTTTCACAGCAGTGCGCTCTCCATTATAATGACCTGAATAAGGAGAATTATGACAATGCCACAAAATTTTTTCTGCTTCCTCCTTCGTTACACATCTCCTCAAAAGATTATTTGCTCCTATCTTGAATAAATACAGATCATCCCAAACGAATTGTTTGGCATCATATAAAAACTTCTTTTTCTGTTGCCAATTGAATTCTTCAGGAATAACACCTGCAGCTTTAAAGTTAGCTAAATCAGCAAACCATGGCCTTTGCTGAATATATAAAAGAGTTTCATCTGAAAATGACTCCTAGATTTCTTTCTCCTTGCTTGTTACTTCTTCATTGACTAACCGAGATAAATGATCAACAATTAGATTTTCACTTCCCTTTTTATCACGAATCTCTATGTCAAATTCTTGTAACAAAAGCACCCATCTAATCAACCGTGGCTTTGAATCTGGTTTTGTCAATAAGTACTTTATAGCCGCATGATCCGTATAAATAATCACCTTAGATCCAATGATATCAGATCTAAATTTCTCCAATGCATAGACTATAGCCAAAAAACTCTTTTTCTGTAGTAGCATAATTCAGTTGGGTTTCATTCAAAACTTTACTAGCATAGTAAATACCATGAAATACCTTTTCTTTTCTCTGACCCAACACAACACCTATGGCATAGTCACTAGCATCACACATGAGTTCAAACTCTTTATTCCAGTCTGTACCTACAATCACTGAAGCAGAAATCAATCTTTTCTTCAGAATATTAAAAGCTTGCAAACATTTAGGACTCATTACAAATGGTGTCTCTTTAACAAGCAAATTACTCAATGGCTTAGCAATCTTTAAAAAATCCTTAATAAATCTTTGATAAAATCCAGCATGACCTAGGAAGCTTCGAATTCCTTTCACATTTGTTGGTGGTGGAAGTTTTTCAATTACCTCCACTTTTGCCTTATCCACTTCAATCCCCCTGATGCGTGTGGCACCCCATGCAAAATTTAATGTGCATAAAAGATTGCAACATAGACTAGGAAGTGACTCCTAGGTCGTCTCTTAAGGACCAAACTGTAGTTCGAGAATCAGGTCCAACACGTAGTGGGGGGGGGGGGGGGGTTGTGAAAGGTTTTGTGGCTGTGGATAAACTAAATTAAAACACAAATGCAAACAGAAATGTAAAAAGAAATGTAAAAACGGAATGTGAAAATGGTTGGTCATTAACTCAATCACTATGCTTCCAATCACAGATTAATGACAAGTACACACTACTCTAATCAAAATCCAACACGAATCATCCAACTAAGTGAAGGCTAATTCGGTCTTCAAATTGCAAACTAAGCGAATGCAATGTACAAATCTAATCAGTCATGCATCGTATAGTCTAATCAACTAAACGAAGATTAAACACCGATTAGGCAACTAAGCGTATACCTAATCGCAGACACACAACAGATTAAATATTGAGCTAAATCAGAGCAACAGTATGACAAATAAAATGCAAGAGCCTCATGAATAAACTACTCTAGCCTCTAATCCAGCACAGCTAACTGACTAAGCGAAGGCTAATCATCCTATCATAATCACGAACTAAGCAAACACAATACACTTATTCCATCCTATGTGTTCTATACAGATCGATCAACTAAGCGAAGATACAATCACCAACTGGGAAACTAAGCGTATACCCGTTGCAAGAGCACAGAAAAATTTCACAGAGTGTTAGGTAGAGTAGAATAATCACAAGAACAGTCCAAGAAATCTCTAGGAAACAAAGTAATTTTATTAATGAACCCTTTCTCTCTCCTTTCCATTGCTCTTCTCGGTTTTCCTCCACCAAACAAGCATCCAAAACCTTTCTTCACCTATTACCACAGACAATGCACTAAGAAAACCAAGTTTCAACTCCTAAAGAAATAAAAGAACAACAAAGTCAACCTCCCACTTCTTCCAAATCGTTCCAACACTCACCCTTGCTTCAAACTTTTAAGAAAAACAAAATGAAATCCCTAGCTTTCCTTGCAGCACCATCCAACACTCAAAGTTAAAGAATACACTTCACAAATTTATTTCATCCATCAAAGTAAAAGCACAAGAAAAAAAGGGTTCAAGCTCCCAACAACCATGCATCAACTCAAGCTTTTTTCACTCCAAAACTCAATATGTAATGCAGTTTTTCTCATTCAACAAAGGAAACTCAAGAAGAACACAAAAATATGGCAGCAAAAGGAAACGAAAATTCAAAGTGAGTCTTCATTCAACCAAAGGAACCACCATGAAAATGCAAAGAACCATCTCCAAGCTCAAGCTTCAACATTCAAATGGAAAATGACACTAGTGCAGCCAGGGGATTTTACCGCGGTTATTTTTCACTATAGGTCGCGGTTTACGAACCGCGG